>NC_135566.1:7672500-7702500 GCF_964340395.1 Glandiceps talaboti
TTGTGATCTAGGGGTTTCGTCACTACAGGTCTCTGACGCATAGTGAAAAGGCCCCTTAGGTCACTTATATTTGTATTGGCTGATTGGAAAAAAAAATTCTGAAATGATCTAAATGTTAAAGTTCAGAGGTTAAAGTTCACTGACCTTTTGACTACATCTTTGGCTTGTCTTGATACAATACTCCATTCACTAGGAGGGAATTCATAGTCACCAGCCATGATCCTTCGTTTCATGTCTTTAGTGATTGTTTTAGATGGAGTTTCTGAATAAAATGGTGGATAGCCACACAACATGATGTAGATAATAACACCTAGTGACCACATATCACAGCTCTAGAAATGAAAATAAACACATCATAAAATGTGTACTGTCTTACATTTGATTTGATATACATTTTCATGCGGTCAGCTGTATACCTAATTCTGTGTTTCTCATGACTCGACTGAATCTATACTTCTTCAATCTGGCAAAATAAGTTTAAAAATTGATGCCCTCTATGGCAGGATTAGAATTAATCTCAACATTACTGATTGTATGATGTCAACCCCACAAGTGTGTATCTGAGAGAAAGTTATTGTTTCTTGCTGAAATTTGGGAAATTTA
Organism: Glandiceps talaboti; assembly: GCF_964340395.1. Taxonomy (NCBI): domain Eukaryota; kingdom Metazoa; phylum Hemichordata; class Enteropneusta; family Spengelidae; genus Glandiceps; species Glandiceps talaboti. The sequence goes on from NC_135566.1 coordinate 7,673,104, forward strand.
ATAAAACAAATTCTTCAAAGTTTCCTTCTGAATTTAATTGTCATTTCAAAATGATTTAGACTGTTAAAGTATGATTATGAAATGACATGAAAGTATCACCAACATGTACATAATACACTTACTTTTCTTAAATTCTCAAAATTTTTAACCAACGACCGACCCATCCTTTTTATGGTGTTACGATGAGAAATACAGAATTACATATGGGTGCCCTAAGTAAAAATTTATAATTTTTTAAAAAGAATTTTTTTTTTAATTTGGTTATGTTTTATACTGAATAATTTCTTCCATGTATATTACATAAGTGAAACTGCCAATAAGTTGGTATGTTTCTTTGGAAGACTTGTATAACTATTTTGGATTAGGAAATAATATAGGAATGGTATGGAATGGATATGTTTTCATTCCATTACATGAAATAGGGAATGATACAGAAAAGACAGGAATGGGTAGACAGAGCATTGAATTGTTAACCTTGTCATATGTATACTGTGTTGAAGTGGTTGGTATAATTCCACGTTGTTCTCGTCTTTGATGTCGTTGTGCTTCCAGTACCTGTGGTGATACGTAGTACGGTGTGTACTGTGGAGTTGTCAAGTGGCCATCATCAACCTTGGCAAAACCAAAATCTGTCAACTTGACAGGTGAATCCTGAAAAAACAAAGTATTTTGTAAATCAGCATTTCATCCACCTTGTAAAAACTGATACTTGATAGATGATCTCTCCAATCTTTGTGCCCATGTGCATCTTGGGAAACATTGCATGATGGGAGTATCATAAAGTTACATAAAATATTTGGTACTAAATTGAAATTTATCATGCAAGTATGCTGCAGCCTTTTCAGTACAAAAATGATTAAAAAATAACATAATTCCTTAGCCAAAACAAGAATTTTTAATCCATTTAATATTTGATATCTAAATTATGAGTATATATTGTTGCAGCTTAGTAAGTAAGATTTCAAAACAGTCACAATACATTTACTGGTACTTAATTAAGGTTTCCACTTTCTTTGTTTTTGTTATCAGATAATAACAGATTCTTTATATAATAAATTTAACCTTTTCTTTTAAGAAATGTTGAGGTACATTAAAATTTTCACCTCTGAGTTGTCTTTGAGTAGCAAATTTTCTGGTTTGAGGTCTCGGTGTGCAATATTGAGAGTGTGACATCTCTGTACAGCCAGGGCAATCTGTAATGAAAAATAGCAGAATGTGATGAGTGTAGTATATAAATGAAGTGTTCTTAGTAGTTTCTATAAAATATGGCACTTTATACATATTTGATTTTGTAGGAAAAGAAGTTTCATCTGTTTTAACACATTGGCAGCTAGAATAAGATAAAAGGTAAGTACAACAGAGTTTTGAACAAAATTTAATTGATCATAAACATAGCTACCTTCATATCAAAATCCATCTGTGTCAGGACAAGTATATCAAATGTGTTTTTCCTCTTTGTTGAGACAATACCTCAACATAACTTTCACTTTTATCTTTTTGACCAATTTTTATGCCATTTTTAGCAGTTCTTTGAGCAGTAGTCTTTATTTTTTAGTGACGTGCGTATGAGCACCGTCATGGATATATGGCATTTTACTAAATAAATGTTTATTATCATTATTTCATTATAAGTAGATTTGTACGCCAAACACAAAATTGAAAATTGTTACCTGACATTGTCCGACTGCATACTTAAGTCTTTGTCAGCAAACTGACTAACAATGCATTAACCTTTCATTTTCATTTTATTAAGTTTATTTTCTATAACTTGGTTGCACATTTTCTTAACTAAATATCCTTATCTAAACACACTAAATTTTTTGTACTCTTTGTGAATACTAAAGTTTTTGTTTGTCAAATCAAACTTTCACTTCTTTATCGAAATTTAATTTTTCTTTGTTTGTGTACATTTTATTTATTTCATCAGTCATACATATACTCTCAGATTATTCCAGTCAGTGTTAACAGACAGTATTTGTATTATAGCTCTTTCAAAACTTGATAAATAAATGATGACTTTTAAAAAAAATGATTGCCTTTACTTATCAAAAGTATTCATCAAAATAAACCACTGAATTTTTCATAAGTTTAACCTTTTAAAATTGACACTGTGCCTCTTTTTTAGGTTGTTATCACGTAAGTTACTTGAAATCAAGTCAATTGAGTGAACTTGTCAGTGTATACTTCAACACGGTGTGGGGATCTGGAAGGGACTGTCGCAATAAAGATGTCGCAAGGGTTAAAAGTAATTTTGATTAATAAATATGATATCCAATTCTTAAAAACCTCACTTTGCACTGTTATCCAACCTAAAATTGACTAGGTAAGTTTACATCAATCCATCTACATTAGTTACTAAAGTAACAATAAATCTTCAGTCATGCAAAACAAATTTGTCAATTTTACAGAGAAAGTCATAAATTCAAATTAATATGGCAGCAATCCACCATGAGTAATATCACGTCTAATCCTCTATAGACAATATCAGTATATCATAGATACCTGTTTTGCATACACAGCAGCCTGTTTTTCAGTAAATCCACGTTTCTGACTGATCCTGTCAAATAGTTCCCCTCCATCCATTAACCCCATCACCATGAGTAACCGTGGTCGCGGATAATCCTCTCCGGGAAATTGCACATCATTTGCATAGAGATCATAAACAGTAACAATATGTGGATGTCCACTACATTGTACATGTAAGTTCACTTCTGTTTGAGATTTGGGTTTATCTAGAAGTACTTTCAGAGCAAATCTTTCTCCGGTGGAAAGTTTAGAACATGGTCGAACGGGACCATTTATTCCAGTGCCAAGCTTCTGAGACCAATTCACAGAGTAATCATCCAAAATAGAATGAGTCTGAGAAAAAAAAGTATATTAATTTAAATAATTGTAATGACAACAGAAATGCATGAATGCTTTCTAGACATTTTGACACAAGTTTCAGAGCCAGACGTTTTGTCACTACTACTGTGAATGGTTCGGCACCACCACCAAACATGATTCGGCACTACTAATTTGGCATCAATCTAGACATTTCTGTCCTTCTTTCATACCATCTAGATTGTCTAGAAGCGATGCAGAAATGTCTTTGGTACCAGTACCAAAACATCTAGTACCAGGGAATGTGATGGCCAGAAATAGTCAGGTGCAAAAACGTCCAGCTTGTTAAAATTAGATGTATAATCTAATCACATCAGAACAGTTGAAATTGGTCACATTAAAATTCAAAGACAGAGATTTGCTTATGACTATGATACAAGTTTTCTACACCACCAAAATTGAGACTAGACCACTATGTAACTACAACTACTATTATTAGCCCCTTCACTCCCTGTCATACCAGGGTCAGCTTGCTGCCATGGCAATCACATTTAATATTCTACCATAACCATAACAATAATGCAATTTTTTAAAATTGTATATAGGCCAAAAAATTATTCTAGGGCCTGATATTTTCTTTAATTATCATGATTATTCTACATTAACACTTGCAGATCACTGTGACTGGGAAACTATAATTGAAATAAGAAGTAGATAATATCACTCTTCTGTGATACGATGATCAAACTGTTAGAAAAAACAAAAAAATTCCCAGAGGTACCTGTTTTCTCCATCAATAATATACATTATGTGGCTTGATAAATACAAAATGTGTACATTTATGAATTAATAAAGTCAACCTTTCTTGTTTTACATCCCTCTTCTATTGTCATCGATAATATGTGTACATTGTATGCCAACACAAATTAAAAAGATAGTTCGACAACATCACACTGCTGAACGACATTGTTTGACCTTGTACATGGAAGCCGTTTTTTAATTACATTCGACAACACCATTCAATGTTCGATATTCAAACACAACGTAGAAATGGTTTACCTTTATTTTCAGGCCTGCATTCGTAGAACAGTGCATCGATGCGGGTCCAGCCATTCTTCAAGTTTCATTTCAAACCACGATTCTCATTTGTTTGCCAAAAAATAATCTCTCCTTCGCGTTTAAAATCGTTCAGCTGTGTGTATATTCGATTCCCTGTCATTCGTACGTACGTACATGAAGAGATGTGTGTCAAAGGTTAGAGTTCAAAGTGTATGACGCGGTTTTCATCATGGCGTACTGATTCTACATATTGAACATTGACGCAATAAGTATTGGCTCATATATCTGTTGATATCCTGTAAAAAGCACATAATAATCAAAGAAAAGGGTGAAGTTCTGCACAAATCTACGCGCATATCAATGGAGTGAACCGAAGACAAAATGTGACCACGTTTTCAGTTGAAACAATTATTGTTTAGGAGAGTCGTGCATCAAAGTTCATTGCTCAATCAAATCGATATGATCTTGAGTTTTTCCACTAAGGATTTAGGATTGCTGGGTGGTCTGGCAGCTGCCATACTAACTGGTGTTTATGTGCTATGGGGTCCGGAATCAAAAAGTTCGAAAAAGAAAACAGGTAGGTAGAGCTCTCCGCCATGCATATATTCTGCACATGATAGCTAGTTCAATTATGCTGATGCACAGCGCCCCCTAACCCTCTAGTTGTGACAGCAAATATGATTACGATAGAAGTGCAACGTCAACTAACCGCAATCAAAGTTTCAGTAAAGTGCATCAGAAGTTAACTTTTTTATTTTTGATATAACATTTTTTTAATTTTTCCATAATTTAAGTGTGAAAAGTTATGTTTCATCCTTTAGTATAATTCCCTAATAGAATTTAGTAATATTTGAATTTATATCTGCGAATACAGTGTGTTTAAAAAAAAGAAGAAGAAGATTTTGTACAATACTCTGGGATTAATCATATTACACATCATAATACTCAAGCATATTTCCAATTTATATTGTTCCATCTCAATATTTTATTTTTCAGGTAAATGTCCAGGTTTGATCAACCATGGCAATACATGTTTTTTGAATGCAGTCTTGCAGAGTTTTGCATCATGTCCATCCTTTGTCAGTTGGCTTGGTGAGTTCATGGAGAGTCATTCTGATGAGGATTGTAACCAATATTTGGCATTTTCATTACTCAAGGTGGCAAAAGGTATGTAGTAAATCATAGAGTAATGAGTATCCCCCTATAAATTGTTGAAATAGTATGGTCCAATTAACATAACAATATACTCTGTTGTTATGATAATTTCACATGGGTCTATCATTAGTAATAGGGGAGCACATTAGAATGTGTATGATCTATCTGACTGTGAGACATAATTATTATGTTGTACATACTGAGCCTAATGTTCATTGGTGCAAGTGTCACTGAACATTCACTTCAGATCAGATAGTATTATCTGTCTGCCTTACTTCTGTACTTCTCTCTACCTTTAATTCTGTCAAATTATACATAACAATATTCCTTAATGAAATTTCTGGTTCCTAGCCTAAAACTCTGGGTATAGTATACAAGATATTTTTTGGTCTTGTGAAAAGAAAATCAATGGTGATGCTGCTTCCAAATTGTCCACTTCATATAAACACTCTCTGTTTCTGGTAGGAGTAGAAAGTCAGGAAGTATGTTACACAGCAGATTCCTGATTTGAAATGGAGCTGACATCAGTTGTTGTGTTTGTCCTTGTAGTGTTATGCAATGACAATGGTGAGTGTTACGTTTGTCTTTGTAGTGTTATGCAATGACAATGGTGAGTGTTGCATTTGTCCTTGTAGTGTTATGCAATGACAGTTGTTGTGTTATGTTTGCCTTTACAGTGTTATGCAGTGAAGGGAATGACAATGAAGACACCTATGATCCAAAGGAGGTGTTAGAAGCATTACGTGTCAGGAGATGGGTGATTTCATGGGATCAACAGGTAAACAAAATGAAATTGTTCATCAGCAGGTAAACAGTGTGAAAACAAAATAACCAGGTATGTTCAGTGAAGGACTGTTTTTTTTGACCAATTTCATTCAGTGGTGTACAAAAAAACTTAGTATGATTGACCAATTTGCAAAAGACTGTCTGAGAGTGTAGTAAAGATTGCCATGCAAATTATTGTAAGTATGATATTAAACCTTCTTGGATAGCATAGATTGTTTCATACATATCACTTCATGTATTCAGGTTTTTGAAATGTTGTCGGGTCCAAATTTACTCTTTTTTTTCTTCAAATAAGACTAGGTTTGTTTGATACTATATTGATATGAGCATCCCTAACTCATTTGGGTTTTACTCTTACTTTTTGGGTTTGCCAGCAGTAATTGAGATTTGCTGTGTGTTATTTCCACAGGATGCTCATGAATTATTTCATGTTTTAACCATGACTATGTCAGAAGAAGCTGAAAAGTTTCCAGCTCACCCATCATTACTTGATGTAGCTACACTAGAGGTACGATATTATCCAATGTGTGAATCGTTAAACACAAGTTCCCCTTTGTGCAGCCAATGGAATTCAAGTCACATTGACCAGTATGATCATTCTTGCCAATAAAAGTAGCTTTTCAAGTGTGTGCTTCATGGGAAGAGTTGTGTTGACATGGATGGGTTGACATACATACATACATACATACATACATACATACATACATACATACATACATACATACATGCATGCGCATGCATGCATGCATGCATTCATCCATCCATCCATACATACATCCATCCATCCATACATACATACATACATACATACATACATACATACATACATACATACATACATACATACATACATACATACATACATACATACATACATACATACATACATACATACATACATACATACATACATACATACATACATACATACATACATACATACATACATACATACATACATACATACATGGATGGATGGATGGATGGATACATGGATGGGTTGGTTGTTTGGACAGTCAGATGGACAATCGATCGGTTAGTTGGTCAGTTGGTGGGTGGGTGGGATGGATGGATGGATTGACAAGTGATTCATTGGTGTAAGACAACAGTTGTGCCTCAAATGGCCAAGTGAAGGAAAACTATTGAGAATGATATTCTTCATGTCAAAAATGTGAATGCCAAAGGCCAGTTGTGAAAAAGCCATATTGTGGGATGGATTGGTGCTACACATTTAGAGAAGTTGTAGCAATTTTTTATTGCTAATTCAAAAAGTATTATCACTTCCTTTACGTTCCAGGCTAGATATGGAATTCAAGAGAAAGCAAGAAGTCGTTGTCAAACACCATTGCTACGGTTACCAAGTAGCAAGATTGACCATCCATTCAGTGGATCACTTGCTAGTCAGCTGACATGCAAACAGTGTGGGTACAAGGTAAGTCAGTTGATGGGTAATGTAAGCTGTATGGGTACAAGGTAAACCAGTTGATGGGTAATGTAAGCTGTAGGGGTACAAGGTAAGTCAGATGATGATTATGTAATCTATAGGGTACGGGTAAGTTAGTTGATGGGTAATGAAAGCTGTAGAGGTCAACATGCCTCTTCAAAAAGTACAACAAAATTTTAAAAAAAACAAAAACAAAAACGTTTTTGTTGTACAATGACTTTAATCAAAAAAGGTTATGTATATCATAGACTTAGTGTAGCTGACAGTCAGCACACAATGTACAGTGTAGTTTTATAATGTTGATGTGGGTTTTTTTGTCTTCCAGTGCCCTATCAAGTATGATATCTTTGACAGTATTTCACTTAGTTTATCACCAAACCATTTTGGTAGTTTTACACTGGAAGCTTTATTGAATCGTTTTGTGATGTCAGAAATAGTGGAAGACGTGGAGTGTTCGGGTTGTGCCAAAATATTGGCAAAGTTTCATTTACGGAAAGTGAACAAAAATGGCACCAGAGATAACACAACTGAAAACATCAAACCAAAAGCTACTTTTATCAAACAGCTAAATTTAGGAAAGGTGAGTTTGAATTAACTTATGCCTGAATTCCATTGGCAACTAGCTACAGTGTGCCAAGATTATGCTAACTAACAGAGGTGTAATATTCAAGTACGCCATACGCCAGTCATCAGAAAGAAAAAAGATTTTTTACTTTGGCCACTAGGAGTGCTCTTTTGAAGTGAAAGTTGCATTCTCAATCATTGAAACATTCTGCTTACTTGTTCAAATTCAGTTGTGCATTGACACATTTGAGTTTATAATATAAACCCGATGTAACTGTTGTTTTCCCAACCCAGGCTTCATTATTTTTCCCAGTTTGATTGTAGTAAATTTTCCCCTACTGACAGGTATTTTCTCTTTGACAGTTACCGCAATGCTTATGCATACATATTAACAGAAGGATCTGGTTGAATAATGGCATGCCGATGAAGAGGGAAGATTATGTCCAGTTTCCAGAAACTCTTAACATGGACAGATTTCGATACTTACATCAAACAAATGTACAAGATGGATTGCGAAGACTCAATGATTTAAAAACTGTCATTGATTGCCATGCAGAAAACAAAGCTGAAGATAGGTAAGTAGTTATAGAGAGAGAGAGGCACTTATGCACTTTTAGACAGTGGACACTGGCAAGATCACTTCAGACAAGCACTAGCCAGTACAGAATCAAACTAAAACTATTGTTGTTACATGTTGACATTAAATAAGAGTTACTGTGGTTATTATAAACCTCGTGCCAGTTCCTAGATGTTGATCATTTTGACCAATGATGTTACCCCCTCTGGATATCTCCCATACACCAAAATCTATTCTATATGTACAGACACTTATGCAAGCATTCAAAATATTTAATCAGCCCTGTCACCTGTATTAATTTCAATTCTGTCTTGTATTCCAGTGCCATGCCTGCTACCCCTTACTTTTGCAATGGTGCCTTCCACCAAATCAAGTCCCATCCTATGATGACAGGCATGCCCTCCCTCTACAGAAATGGACTCAACAAATCTCTATTGGAGAGAGCTTCAGATTTGACCAAACCAGTCTATCAAAGGTATGTTACCAACACTAATTAAACATCAGGAGTGAAAGATTATGCTGTGAGCAATAGAGGAACTTGCTTTTACTAGGTAGTTTTAGCACAGCTTGAGACAGACTAAGAGGTACCTTTGGTTGAAAAGTGTTGTATTTAATAAGGAAAAGACAAAAGTCATAATTTTTCTGTTCTTTTACAGACAAATGTCAGCGGAGTGTAACTATAGGTTACATGCAGCAGTTGTTCATATGGGTGATGCCTATTCAGGCCATTTTGTCACATATCGTCGCATGCCAAAGCCAGGTCTGTCTGGTGCATGCCAGTGGCTGTACACATCAGATACAAGTGTCCGCAAAGCGTCGATGAAAGAAGTGATGTCAGCACAGGCATATATGCTGTTTTATGAGAAGATAACAAGATGAAGTGTATAAAGTCTTTGGAATTCTCTCAACCCGAAATTGAATTTACTCCTAGCAAGTCAAGGAATATTCAATATTATATCACATTGTTTTCATATAGCCTTCAGACACTTCATGTGGTATGAACTATTGACCCAGAGTGACCTCAATTTGCATATAGGGGCACTAGTAGCATTCTATTTTCCCTAGGGTAATATTCATGTTGTATGGAGGTCATATCAGTGATTTGCTTGTGACTATGGAAAGAATATGTGCCCAAGAATGCTACCAGTATGTGTTATAAAACATAATTGCCTGGCCTTATTCAGACACTAGCAGATGCCATATCACCCCTCATTCTGTCATGTCACAACTATTTAATGGCTTTCAGCCTAAGGGAATAGTTGCTACATAACAGCTCTTGTGGGTTATTGGCATTTACTAACCCTTGTAGCCAGACAGTAAACGTATATTATAGTCTATACAAAACACTATGTCAAGGCACCATCATACAGTAACACCATATTCCGGTTCCGGTTACAAATGTTCCAGCCATTTTGCACATAAGGATCACAAGAGGGTGCCCTGGATTTTACAAAGTGAGGGCTAATATTTGGTCATGGCTACTGATCGTACAGCAATGCACAAAGCCATGAATAAAATGTATGTGAAACATTACAGTAGTGGCTAGGCATGTTTTGATGACTGGTGATTGCTAGTACAGCAGTACAGCAAGAACAACATGGAAAATGATAGTAACTTCGTGTCTGCTGCCTTTATGCTACAATACTCAACTAATCTATTCCTCACTTTTGACCCCAACCAGTGCTCCTAGTGGTCAAACCATAAAATCCTTTATCTCTCTCTCTGATAACAGGAATATGCCATATTGCCTTACCACGTTGAGCCAAGTGGTTGCCATGACAACATATATATTAGTCTACCAATATTACAAAGGTCTTGGATCAAACTTTGACAACTTCTACCGAGGATAATGTAATGCCATTGGAATAACTTGTGAGGAGAGTCTGAGTTGTAATTTGTCTTGGATATTTGGCATCCTGACATGCGATAATCATACTATTTTCCTTTCCTATTTAGTCTCTTGGAACATAAAAAATTACCCCATTATAAACCGGGAATTCATCATCAGCTCATCTCCTATTCATTTGGGTTTTGCAGCCAGACATCTAGTCTAGAGACTATACGTGTTTTCTGTCTCTCTCCACCATCTAGTCAAATGGCTTCCTCTAGCACGACATTCCGTTCTAACCACCGACAGCATAGTTTAATGCTATTGGAGTGTTGATATAAAGGTAATGGCATTATCACATTCTCATGTGTGTGACTTATTTCAAAAGGAAATTTGAGGACTGTCCATTGGAAAATTTTATCTCGGGCTGTGAGAATTGTAATCTCTTTGTGTCTGTAACTTGTATATTAAAAGCTGCAGTGTTTCTTTGCCACATACTGGTCAGTTCCCAATGTACAAGTGAATATTTACAACTGTATTTCAATTCCTACCCTGAAACCAGGAATGTATTCAAAATACTAATAGAACACAAAGCCAATGCTGTTTAGAATTCACCATAAAATACACTTTATATGTTTAAAGAACATTGTGCCTTCCAATTGATATCACTAAATTATTTCTCCAAAAGTCAGAAATTACTACTGCGGAAACTTATCTTTTGGCTAATGAAAATATAGACAAACTAAAACTATTGTTTTTCGTTGCGGTAGATTACGCAAATGGATTGCAACAATGCCTCTGTTGTGCAGATGTTATCATCCTGTTATCAACATAGTGTTAACATTGGAAGTTTGCGAAATGTAGTCTGCAAGATCATGGAAGTCAGTAGAAGCACTACCTACTGAGAGTACTCGGTAAAAACCGATGTCAATAAGGGATTTTATGCCACGTTGCAGATCTCGCGAGATATGCAAATATGCCTAGCAACAATGGCTGTCAAACGTGATCATGGTTAAGCTTTCGTCGTGGTCATGTGTGATGATGTTGAGAACAATAGTGTCACTAAGCATTGACACTTTTAGCTCGGCCACCCTCAAGTGGTTGCTATGGATACAATAGCTCACACAGGATCTCATGAAATCTGCTGAGACGAAAAACGGCTTATTCAATAGCCTATATCAACATGTGGTAATGACAGTTTTAGTCTGTGTCTATCTTACTTAGCTGAAACCTTAGTTTTCATCGTCATATTCCTCCCCCCCTAAATTTCACTGTAACAATACGTATAAATGTAATCATCTATATGCACTGAGAAACCACTCTGTTGTCATAAAAGTGGTTTCTTTTTAAACACAAAGAGTACAAAACTAAAACGTGAAAAGTGCTTTTCTATGTAAAATTTGAGTAGAGATAGGATTGTAAGGGCCAAGTGATAGTATTCATGCATAGACTACATTGTATAATTATCGTATTATTCATGCATTTCGGTCAGTTCATGTATTTGGGTCAATTCATGTATTTCGGTCAGTTCATGTATTTGGGTCAATTCATGTGTTTCAGTCAATTCATGTATTTCGGTCAGTTCATGTATTTCAGTCAATTCATGTATTTGAGTCAGTTCATGTATTTGAGTCAATTCATGTATTTCGGTCAGTTCATGTAATTGAGTCAATTCATGTATTTGAGTCAATTCATGTATTTGAGTCAATTCATGTATTTGAGTCAGTTCATGTATTTCAGTCAATTCATGTATTTCGGTCAATTCATGTATTTGAGTCAATTCATGTATTTGAGTCAATTCATGTATTTGGGTCAATTCATGTATTTCAGTCAATTCATGTATTTGGGTCAATTCATGTATTTCGGTCAATTCATGTATTTGAGTCAATTCATGTATTTCGGTCAATTCATGTAATTGAGTCAATTCATGTATTTGGGTCAATTCATGTATTTGAGTCAATTCATGTATTTGGGTCATTTCATGTATTTCGGTCAATTCATGTATTTGGGTCATCTTCCACCAGCCCTGTAAAGATGTCCTTTTTTGTCAATATGCACTTCACATGACATTCTTCTCCAAGTACATCATGTTTTTGGAGTGCTGACTGTGTTCACCCTTCCTTACTATTTACAAGTACAGTGGTCTATGCAGGATGTAAACTATTTCCATTTCCTTGTACATTACATCATAGCGACATGGAATTTTATGGATGAAAGTTGGTTAGATCGTAGCAAACTACACGTTAAAGGGACACAGTTCAGAACTTAGAACATTAATGTCTTTGATATTGAAGTTTCATATAGAAAAACTATCCAAAATCATACTTTTTTGTTCAAGGTGACATAAGCCCAATGGGCTGGGAGGTATTTTATTACCTCATGTCACTATAATAAAAAGTCTACTCCTACTACTACGTAACATTTAAAGGCTCACTTCAAATCAGGCTTAAAATCTAAGTGTGAAAATTGGTTGTTACGCAGCTATAGAAAAAGTCGGTCCAGGATCATAGACTGATCCCATGTAATCCTTACTAGGATAACACTAATGTTTGTTTGTTTGTTTGACCTTATTTACACTCGATTAATTGTTGCGCCAAAGGCTCTTCTAACAACACAATGTCAAGCAAGGGAAATGTGATGACCAGGGATTGATACACGGCCCATTAAACAAAGAAGAAAACCACTGTTTTTCAAAACTGATCCACAGGTTTTTAAACATACAAACTTTTCCCTGTTCATAGAACATCAGCAGGTTCAGCAAACCATTTTAGCTACAACAAAACACTAAACTGTCTTTTCATTGAATGTACATATGATTCATATGATATGCTGTACTTTTTTAAAAGAAATGAATTTCACCAAATGAATATGCATGTTTCTAATGTCAACATTTTGATTGTTTTAAAGCTAATAATGCCCAAAGGATCTTTTCAGTTTGTGAAAGTTTTATGATGACGTAATTTTTGTGGAGCAAATAAATTACATCATATAATCATTTACATATGCATAAATGACAGTTGACACTTCTTAGAGTTAATAATTCTGGATTATTTTCTAGTAGTAAAGTTGTTTTTCAAATGGTGTTAAAATAAAATAAAAAAATTGAAGTTGAGAACTGTTTCCCTTTAAACGGTCGAAAAACTATAATGATAGATTTTAGATATCGATTTTGTAAATACTCTGATCTGGAATGTTTAAAGCTCTGCAGAATTGTTTTCTTTGTAAAATGTAAATAATATTTGCTATTCAAACAAAAGTGCAGAATTGGATAGTTTTGTATGGCCAGCTCTTGGATGTCTGGCAGTGTCCTGATTTGTGTAGAGGTATACACTTGTATGTACCAAGTCTTGTTGGTCAGCTTGTGGTAACCTATCTCTAAAAAAGAGAATAAAATTTTGTGAAATTCAAATTGCGTCTGTGTTTTTTGTTGAAGTTTTGGTCAAAATCTTACACAGAAACTATTTGGTGAATTGGTTTGGTGGTTGCTAAGTATAATGTTAATTTTTATCTCAGACCACTTCTTTTAGTGGTCTGAGTTTCTATGTAGTGATTTCCCACACTGTGCTATTACCCCTGTATGTATAATGGCACAACCCATACCCTTTATAATTCAACTCCCCATGCCAGAGTGTGTACAAGCCAATGCGTGCACGCTCTTTTATCACATAGAAGTACAGCATTCACATTGCAACCTCTATCCTACCATGTCCCCAATTATACAACTGGGTTGGCTGAGGCACAACCCAAGGACTATAGAAACAAACAGCATTGCAGAGGGTCAAAGTCGCAACTTGCATATTCTAAGCCAGCCATTCGACCATCATGACACCACTGTGTCAAAACGTTTTTGTAATGCATGCACATGTATTTAGCTTATGATCAAGAGTCAACTAGCTTCTGTCTAGCCAGTATGATTATCTGATGTCGAGAACACATAGGATTTTATAGAGAGGGTCACATTGATTTCAAACTATTGGTCTGTGATCAAGGATCAAGACAATATGTGGTCTATTATTGACACCAGAGGGCGCTAGATTACTTGGCTATACATGTAGTGCCAAAATTAACTACTGTAACATAGTTTCTCATCTCAATATGAATGCTTCAAAATGGTGTCTAATACAATCATATGCATTCATGTATATATTGGGCACTGAAAGATCAACAATTTTATATCTAGAGTTAGAACACAACTGCAGGAAGAATATGACTGGTTGATAGATATCATAATTTCTCACTAGTTGGGAATTCCTTAATCGTGCGGTAAATAACATGGGAAACATTTTCATGCTTTAGAAATACCTTCATAGTGTTAGAATAAAGGTAACTGACCAGATGATTGTGACTGGAAATCTGGTACTTGGTCTGTATATGCCTGTATGAAAATTGGGGAGCATCTCACCACCCCCCGCTCCAACCCCCATTCCCAGTAAAACAAGTTACACACACAGACAAAATAGCAACTGAGATTTTCATCATTTATTTCTTCTATGGCAAAACATGATTCACAAACTTTTAAGGTAACCATGACAACAGTTCATCATTAGTGAAACATACAGTAGTATTTGTACATTCATTTCACATCAAGGCACGTTCAGATCACAGTAAAAGGATCAATAGTATTGCAAGAAATTTGACATCAGACATGGATATATGCTACCAATGTTACAAGATAAAACTTCAGTAATATACATAACTAGAAAAACAAATATTACCAATTTCACAACCCTTTTGTCTCAGGTCACAGCAAGATAGTTAATGCTTGTAATTCTTGTTTATACTTGACGTAAAATTCCCAAGGCTTGCCATAAAAATAACAATCTGATTTTTTCATCAACACCGCCACTTCCTCTCCACTCACTAACACATAGGCACACATGAGAATAAGATGATCGTGTTTATTTTGACCGTCTAACATGAGGTAAAATGCTATAGTTGCAAGTACTGAATATTATATAATCTCAAATTTATCCATAATTGACAGCAGATGCGTACTACATCACTAAATTGAAGCAACAGAACACATGTAGTAAACTTATAATCTGGACCAACAGTTTGCTAGATGGTCATTCACTTGTATATTGTACATAAACTAATTTAAAGGCTGGACTGGGCAAGTATTGTAAACAGTGGATGTTTGTCAACTGGATTGCGTACATGTACTGGCTATGAGGTCAACTGGATTGCGTACTTGTACTGACGATGAGGTAAAATGGTGTTATTATAAAAAAACCTGGGGGTAAATGCTATTTTTTTTCAAACTGGAAGTCAGAATGTGTTGGGACACTGACAGTGTTGAATTTGATGTGACGATGGTGGGAATGTGGTGGGTCTGAAATATTAGGGAAACATAAGGTAAGGAAAGGTGTAGGAACACATGTATAATGGCATACTTAGGAAAAAGTGGGAATGTGTTGGTACATTGGTGTGGAATACCGGATAGGTTGGGAAAATGGAAGGAATGTGTTAGGACACATTTATAATGGCATACTGAATTAGATGAGAAAGGTGGGAATGTCTAATAGTGAACTGACATAGTCAATGTTACTGAATTATTAATATGTTACATGTATAGAAGGCAATCCTGAGGTAAAATATCACACGTCAAACATCTCCACAAATCTTACAGTATATGTTAGCTTACCATTACCATCAACAAGGCACACAAAGATAAATTCTCTCTTTGAAAGCTTATATGTTACGTACCAGACAACAACATTGACAGCTTTTTTTTTTGTATGTATCAAGCACATAGCAACATATTCTAGAGATTGGCATGAAGGAAAACGCCCTATAGCTATCTGTAGAGTGATATCAGAATTGTGGTGATAACATGTAGGCGATATGCCCCCTCTAAATAGGTCAATTTGATACAAAATTGACACAGCAAGTTATTGTAACACATCAAAATTTGGTGTTCCCTATCCCTCACTAGTGTGCTGTCCAGGCCAATTTGGTGTACCACTTACACAGAAAGTTCTTGTGATGCACCAGAATGCGGGGTTGCCCTATCCTTACAACTAGTATGTCCTGTAATCTGACATACAACTGACACAGTAAGTTCATGTCATACACCAAAATTTGGTGTTCCCTATCCGTTATTAGTATGCCCTTGATCGAGGCCAATTTGATGCACCACTGTCACACAACAATTGTGATGCACCAAAATGGGATGTTCCTCTACCCCTTACTATGTGGTGAATCACAAGAAACTAAATTTCTATCAATTCTGACAAAAATATTTATCTTTTATCAAAGGGTAAACTGCTGGACTTCATATGTCTAATAATTGAAAGACTATTAAAACAAATGGAAGGACCATTTTTTCCAAAGATTATTATAACAAATAAAAGATAAAATGTTCATCTCAAATGATGTTATTTTAAACATTGAATCAATTCTAAAAACTGGATTAGACAGTATAAATACTTACTGTTTAAACTATTGGCAACAAATTTTGCAATAAAAAATCAAAAACACTGACATTAATTGCCCAAAACCATAAAAATACAACAATTTTTAAGAATTTCATTCTTAAGCACACATACCCATACCCTGTTATGTCCTTTCATCAAAGCATGTAAACAGGTCAGAGGTGAAAGGTCAGGGGGTCATCTCACATCATATTACAATAATCATTAAGGAATTCACTTACGTACACGCATATCCATACCCTGTACATCCTTTTCTCAATGCATGTAAAGAGGTCAAACATGAAAGGTCAGATGTCATCTTACATCATACTAAGATTACAGGTATTTATACGAATTAGCATTTAATGCGGTTACTAAGAACGGCTTGATATCAAGTTTACAACATTACGCTACATTTGACTTTCATTTCCTGAGTTTGATTTCATTTTTGGACTTTTAATGTTGGTGCTGACACTTCTACTTTCTCCATAGCCCAGAATGCAAGGTGTTTCTCATAGTACGAGGCCTCATTGATGAATGCTGGGTAAATAGTTTGGTTGCCTTGGTAACAGATGGTCTCTCCTTGGAAGGTCAGAAACATTGGATCCCCGGGCTTCAATGGCTGCCAATCTTGACCCTGTACAAAACGAAATAATACATACTAAGTACATGTAGATAGATTTCAAAGAAATCAACCAATATACTTCAAGTTGTTGCATAATCATACTGAAAATACCTCAAGTAGTGTGGCATTAAAATGAGGGGGGTAACCAGTGCTAACCACTGGAGGACAAACATTTCCAGACCAAGGCCTCCATTATTACTGCATGAAAGCCCTGTAACATATAAAAACTTATGTGAACAATAAATGATATGAACTCTACAAATCTAAATATCAGCGAAATTTTGACTAGTAAATCATAGACAAACTCTGATGACAATATCTGGGTCATCTCAGTACATCAGAGCCAAGAAATAAGAATAAAGCCCTCATATCCTTTCGTCAAGAGGGTCCTCTTCTCATTTCATAACTCTCATATTCAAATGAGAAACTCTATACACAGTCCCTCCATTGCTCTTGCTGCTCTTCCCTGTGTATCAAATAGGATAGTCTGGTATAGATCAGTAAGAGACATCATGTCACAGTGTTCTGATGCTGCATCAGTCAGCAGACCGTTACGGGGGCAGAACAATATGACATATCTTACTGCCAAAGTCTAGTACTGTATAGCATCATATTTTAGCTATAGACTTAGCAAATGTGTAGGGATGTTTTTGAATAAATGTAAACTGAGGTCAATGATTTACTAAAAGTAGAAAATTTACCTGTAGTTTTGGGTGGATCATGGCTGTCAAGTCTCCATTGTCATCTCTTGGGAAGTCAATTTTTTCAAGTATTCTGTGAGCTTCAAGCGAGCATGCTGGGAACTCTTCACCTATATACAAATGTAATACTTGGATTAATTCAAGGCAATTGCTACTGCAGGAATTCAAAATTAGGCATTTTTGTAAACTTTGGGTTCTGGAATGTCATGATTTTTTAATCATATACATTATTTGTGGTTGCTGTGAAACACCAAGTTGAACTTGTTGCTCTTCATTGTTCAGTGTAAGTTCTTGTCGTAGACATGCATTGTTTCACAGGAGTCAGCAGACATGTATATAATAGCAGAACATGTTATTCATGACTCCTAAGTGCTTATTTTGACAACTGCATTGGAAATGATTTTCTATCTCAAGTTTGAAAACTGTTTGGCTAGTACTTGTACATACCCTGATTATACTTCTCAATAAAATCCAACACATGATGAGTTATCTTCTCCATTCTCTGATACACCTCAGCTACCAAAGTACCATGAGCCTGGGGTCCTATTTCAATACCTTGATTTCAATCAGAGTGAAAATATATCATTACATATCTATGTTGTGTTTTGGTAAATTCAGTTCACCTGACAAAACCTTAGATATGTTTCAGGAAATATGTGCCCCAGAGATCAATTTGTACAGGAGAATACCTCTTGGGGACCAACTCATATATACTACTCATGGTGTGACAATAAATCTATTGCATAGTAAATACCCTATATCAAATATAAACACAATTTTATTGGAAACTGAAGGTGATCCTCCAAAAATGTGTCTCTCCTGAAAATCAAATTAATGTTCATCAAATATCCCTAATCTTTGTAATATGAAAGCTTGCTCTTTCCTTGTCCTTTTGAAATACTAGCAATAATTCTAAAAGATTTTGAAGGTTCACCATCTTGTTTTCATGGAAATCAGCAATATATCATTTGTCCCATAGAGTAAACATAGTATTTGGTGGCCATATTGGATTTGGCGGCCATATTGGATTCTAAAATGGCTTAATTTTGATATCTTTTCACCTTTATTTCAAAAGTTTGTAAAGTGACCCATTTTTTCTTGATTTTACTTTAGAACGGGTTTCAGTTTTCTTGAACGAAGTATCAGCAAATGTTTTAAAATTGTTTTTCAGGAGATACTGACCATATTTGGATTACACAAATACATGTATATAGTCGGTCTCAGATTCAGAATCACATGGGAGGACTCGTCTCACATTGAGTCTCGGATTCAGTCTCATATACAGAAAATCATGATGACACCCAACACAAGTCTTCATAGAAGTCATAGTCCCCAAATGGTGTGTTGCAAAGTTATTGTGCAACACATTGCACAATTTATTGATCAATTTGCTACTTGACCATGAATATGGGGATCAAAGGTCAAGGTATAAAAAAGAAAGCTGAGCTTTGGGGTATAGACACTCAAATGGAGTCTTTGCGTGTTCAACTTGTTCAACGAGATGAAAGTGAATTCACATACAGATGTACAGACAGACATACAGACTTGAACCCAATACATAAGCCCCCTCCAGGTTGTGCCCGTTTGGGGCTAAAAATCAGTCAAACAAAATAAGAAATAATACCTTGAGGCTAAGGGAAATGGTCCCACTTCCCACCCATCATAAAATGTTACTTCTACAGATTTCAAAATAAGATCAAAATCTTTCAAAACAGTCACATCACAGATACATCATTGGAATTGGTACATATATAAGCTGAACATTGGCTTAATACAAATGCCTAGGTGGTAAGCATTTAACTCTGTTTTCAAGTAATTTTTCCCAGCTGACACATCCCCTCTCCCATTAAATGGGTGTGAAGGGGGAACATTTCCTGTAGCCTCAACCTTATCATTTCTTGCTTGACTGCTTTTGTTTGGTGTCATCGTGATTTCCTGTATAGGAGACTACATCTGAGGCTCAGCATGAGACTAGCCTCATAGTCATCCAATGTGAATCTGATTCTGAATCTGAGACCAGATTTATTAGACATTGTACAGACCAGCTCAGAGGAAAGTCACTTACAGATTCCATATTTTGCAAGGTTGGCCGTTCCTACCAATTTAAAACCCTCTTTAGGTTTGTCATGTTTAACAAACAGAGGGCATTCGAAGAATTGCTGTAGGTAGTGGACAGCATGGACTATGAGGGAGTCATCCAAACGTTCTAGTAAGAGGCAATTTCCCATGTTTGATGTGGTATTATGTAAATCGATCATAACATCAGTACCAGCATCTGTTCCCTTTGGTCCAAAGATTGTGCTCAATTTTCTAGCCGTTATTATTTCATATGAAATGTCTGACCCAGATACATTTTCCAGCTGGGGACTGTTTGGCAAATATTGCAGTGAAATAAAAAGAAAAGAGACACAAATCAGAAAGAACGACATATGGAAAGGAAAAATGAGGTGCAGTTCATGCTCAACTGTGTCTATGGCGTGCAGTTCATGCTCAGCTCTGTCTATGGTATGCAGTTCATGCTCAACTGTGTCTATGGCATGCAGTTCATGCTCAGCTGTGTCTAAGGGGTACAGTTCATGCTCAGCTGTGTCTATGGCATGCAGTTCATGCTCAGCTGTGTCTAAGGGGTACAGTTCATGCTCAGCTGTGTCTAAGGGGTACAGTTCATGCTCAGCTGTGTCTAAGGGCTACAGTTCATGCCCAACTGCATCTATGGTGTGCACAGTTCATGTTCAACTGTGTCTATGCGTGCAGTTCATGCTCAGCTGTGTCTATGGTGTGCGCAGTTCATGCTCAACTGTGTCTATGGCATGCATTTCACACTCAACTGTGTCTAAGGGGTACAGTTCATACTCTGCTGTGTCTATGGGGTACAGGTCAAATAACTGGGGCATGTGCAGTTAAACTTTCAAATCTGCAATGAAAGGTTATCATTCTTCAAATTTAGTTCTTTATATAGTTATTTTATCACAAGCTCAGTCATTTTTTTCATTAATTTGTTTGCATTTACGTACATTAATGAATTGTTCAGTGTCATCACACTACATATGCAGTATTAACAATCCAATCATATGCAATGTAAACATTGACATTACATAAGAAATGTTCCTGATAAATTATTCAGTTTTACGTCAATGTTCTACCCCTCAGTCATTCTTTATGCATCATATGTGCAAAATTTCACCCAGGGTGTGTAACTACCCGCCACCTTGCTCATCTCCATAAACGTCAAAAAGTGAAATCCTTATATTTGATATTGAATGAAAATAGTACCCCGACAACACTGGAGTATGAATACACTGTGAATTCACGGTACTAATGAACTTATCACTTCAGTATAACTTATCACTTCAAATCAGTGTAGGAATATAATGTGAGTGAAATCATAGTTCCAATGACTGAGCTTGTCACTGCAATGAAATCAAGCAAACTGCTGATAAATAGACACATGCATGTTTAGCTGCATTGCATTTATCTCAGACTTCGTAACTGAACACAATCTTTGAACCAGGAAACATCCCTCAGAAGGCAACCCTCGTTATTTAGCTTCATTAGAATGGATTGAACAAATACATGACTTAATCAATCCCTTCTAATTAATATTCAATGAAAACAGAAAATAAAGTTTAATATACCGACTTTGTATGATGCTGGTGAGAAGTGAAACTTTGGGATTCAAGGCCATGAGTAGATATTGTTATTTGTAACTATGAACCAATAGTTCATTCTTGCATGTAGACTATGTAATGTCAAATACAGTTGATGATGTCTCCAATGATAAGTACAGCACTGAAATTTGCTGACTTTGTTTTGTTTGTTTGTTTGTCAAATACATTTGACGATGTCTCCAATGAGTACTACAGCACTAAAACTAACTTGCTGTGTGGTTACTTACCAAGCCCATGAGTTGCCACAGTGCGACTTGTATGATAGGCATTGCCTGTGATAAACACATAGTTCAGTGACTGCTTTAAATTTTGAATTATGTAGTTGACTAAATTTACAATCACTGGATCTTCAGTGTTATGTATCATAAGGGAATTTTGCATGTTAGATGTAGTGTTGTGCAAGTCCACAAGAAAGTCATATGATTCTGGTGAATGTTTTGGTCCAAAGATTCGGTTCAATTCTTTGCCTCGATTAAGTTCATATTGGCTACTATTGCCATCACACCTGGATAAAAAAAAAAAAAACAGATAAAAAAATATGTCAATTTCACACCATCATTTTGTGATCGATTTCGTGATTGGGATTCGGTGCTGGTTTTGGTCTAACTCTAACCTGTAACAATCACAATGACAGGTTCAATATGGTCTCACGCTTACAGTCATGAATTTGTGACTGTAGAAGCCTCCATATCTAATATATTCCATGATGGCATCTGAATGTTCCGTAAAGTGCTCCTGCACAAGAAATTGCAAAAGTGACGACCTTTGAAATGGTCATGTCTTAGCTGTACTCACAACATAGTGTATAGCATGTGGCACTTGCGTGAAAAACAACTTGAGTTTAACTCAATATGTATAATTGCATGTGTGGAAAGTATAACCTTATTGTAAATTTTACAGTGTGATGTATGCATGCATCTCACAGAAATTTACTGCCAGGAAAAAAATCATGAATTATGAGACAACGACCTCAGTACTAATTAAGAACACAAAGTGGTCAATCATATATCAAACCATGAACTTATACAAAATTTCTCATTTCTTTATTTTTTGATTAAGGATCATAAAAGCTTTAGTCTGTTCATTCACACCTTCTTAAACTTAAAGAGGCACAAGCTGAGTTTTTTTGTGTGTTTTTTACATATTTGGGTGTAGTTTTGCTGCTTTTTTACAAGGCACTCATAGTATTCTACTTACTGAAGCATATTTAACTATCACATATAACTGACTGAACTCAAACCTGGTATTAAGACATAACTTATTATGATCTCATGACGTAATTAATATCATACGTATCAAAAATGTTCATGAAATCCATACTATGCAATCAACTGTCCTAACCATGCCAGAAGACAATTGTTATGCTATAGAATACATGCATCAACATTTACAATGTAACATAAAGCATAGATGCTCTCTTGAATGTGTATGGTTAAAATGAATTCCATACTGTATTCTATACTGTATAACAGTGTATACAGAAAAAAACAGTTGACCTAATTCAGAGATAGTTGACAAAGGTTCAACTTCAATCAAGAGCAATCTTCTTGCACTTGTATAAGAATAGCTTGACACACATACAGACACATGAATCAATCTGTATTGATTGATTGATTCAAGTGTCTGTGGCCATGGCCTGAAAGATCCAGGCATTGTTTCCACTTACATACAGTATTGTAATGTGCTCAACGTGCTAGTGGTTACAGTACACCCCTACCCCATCCCATCCCACCCCATAAGCAGCGGTCTAACGACTAGATCTTTCAGATTAGTAGTAGTAATAGTATATTATGTAACACAACCAAGGACACTAGAAAAGGCAATTTTTTTCAAAGCTACCTTCCGGTTCCCCCACAGGTGCTAGGTGACACTGTGACTGGGCTTTTTCAAGCGGTTATATTCTAGGTCAAGGTACGATATCAGACTATTTGATTAATAGAGCGAAGAATGTTGCGCCGTGAGTGCATCAGTTTAGAGTATAATCATGAATGTAAGCAATGGTGATTTGGCTGGCGGGAGTTTTTACCCACATCAGAGCCACATCTCACACACAGCTCCCCCCCCCCCCACACACATATACACACGAATATTCATAAGCAGTACATAACTGAGCACAAAGAGATGTTACTTGTCTGACCTGAGATTGTCATCTGTAAAGACTCTGTTAAGATCTGTGTCAATGTACCGCACACATTTTTCAACTGCCTTCGGGTTACTGATACACACAGTTGTCTCGAATGTATTCCTTGTAACCGGTGTCTTATCTTTCAGCCACTGCTTCACAAGATACACACCGGATAGTTCGTTTCCATGGGTACCACCAAGGATACCAACACGTCTAATCGGCTTCAAAGACGTCATTTTGTAGCTGTGGTGCAATTTTCTAATTGGGAGTACCCTTACAACGTGGCCCACTCGGCAAACTGCTGGTGTTAGATAACATACAATTGAAGGCATCAGCCAATTGGTAGTTCCACAGAATATTTCTAAGATTTAACATATATACTTGAGTAACAGCAGCACTGCTTGGAATTATGTAAATATTGCCTGATGCACCTATTAAACCGTGAAATCTGCCTTGACCTAAAGTGAACGTCCTCGACTCACGCGCACGAAGCTCGAAGAAGGTGACATGAGTTCAATAAACGACGCCCTCTACGCTCACCTTCTAGGAAGATGACTTTCGGTGGCAGTTTCACGTCCTTTTGATGTAATAATAATTTTAAAAAATGGAATCAACACCTGTACAGTATTCGGTGGCCATATAGGGTTCTAAAATGGCTAAATTTTCAAATCTACTAAGGGAGCCGTCATTATTTACGACCGGGGGGGGGGGAATTGCCTTATAACCCCCTAATAACCCCCTGCCTGGCTTACATTTTTATCTATCCCCCCCCCCTTGACACACAATTTTCGTAACCCCCCCCCCCCACACATACACACACACACACACACACACCACCACCACCACCACCACCACCACCACGACTACTACCACCATTTATTAATGGCTTTCTACAAATGAATGTTACACAAATTGAGGTTGAATTTTCCATGGAGACACACACACATACACATACACATACACACATATACACATACACATACACACACACACACACACACACACATACATACATACATACATACATACATACATACATACATACATACATACATACATACATACATACATATACATACATACATACATACATACATACATACATACATACATACATACATACATACATACATACATACATGCATATATATACAAACAAGCAAACAAAACTTTTTATTTGAAATTGAATTTCCTTATAACATGATGGGTGTAGCTTATTTCAAAGGGAAGAGGAAACAATGAGTGCAGCTTATTCCCAAAGTAGCTTGAAAAATTGTAATTAGGCAGTATAAGTTGTATCAAAGTTTGAGGGAGCCAGTTGGGAGTAATCGCGTATATATAGGTGAGTTCTATACTTCAGTGTTAGCAAAATTTTTGAGTACCCCCCCCCCCTTCACTCCCCAGTTTTTGAGTGAACCCCCCCCCCCCATATTCCTCTGACCCCCTCCCCGGTTATAAATAATGACGGCTCCCTAAAATCTAATCTGTAAAGACGTCTATTTCACAAATTCGTATCGTGACCCCAGATTCTTGTGATTTATTTTAACTGAGAATAGATTGGAGTTTTCTTGACCAAAGTGACAGTAAAAGTTTAACTGTATATTGCCAAGACACATTCTACATTACTGCAGTAGACTGCACCTCGGAGATGAACTTTACTCAAACTCAAATTTAAGATCCTGGTCCTTATAGAAAGAAATTTAGGGTCCAACGTCTTACTTCAAGGAAATCAGCACTCTATTAGTTGTCATTAGTCTACAACTTAGAGTAATCGGTGGCCATATTGGATTCGGTGGCCATATTGGATTCTGAAATGACACAATTTTGTAATATGTTGACCTCTATTTCAAAAAAAAAAATGTCCGGTGACCCCTGACTTTTTGTCTTGATGTTTACTGGGAATTGGTTTCAGTTTTCTTGGACAAATTTAACAGCAAAAAGTATAAAGAGTTCATTTCTGAGGCGAATAAGAAAGACCGTGTAATGTACCGAGGGGCCCTGGTCATATGTGTTGTGTAATGTACCGAGTGGCCCTGGACACTGTATCGTGTAATGTACCGAGGACTATATATCATCTAATGTAATGTAGTTCGGTTGATTTTGAAATTATCATTGTTTTATCTGACATTTGTAGGTCAGTCCAGGTGATAGCAACATTAAATGTTCTCACAAATTGTGATATCCACATATCGTCTGAATCTTTTATCTTTTATTTGCCAATAGAATAGAATTGAATAGAATAGAATAGAATTGAATTTATTTCCACCAGAAACATACGATAAATAACAATACAAACAAGAAAATATCATCAATAAGAAAATGTTCTGCTGAGGAGGACCATGGAAATAGTAACATGTTGATATAGTAATATAGTAATATGTTGATAACTACTTGGGCCTCATGTATAGATAGCTGTTTTTTAAAATACAAAAATACTCATTTGAATATGTTCGATGTCTCAAAACTGTTATTATTCCCATGCCCATACATATAACATTTCAAACAACATTATATTATATCAAAACAAGCACCACGACGTGTCAAGATAAATATAAGATCAAAAAACATCTTCCAAATGTCTGTGCAAGTTGTTGACAACATATACGCATCCATGTGTCTTGACGTCGAAAACTATAACGATTACGCTAGTGGTTAAAAGTTGAAACTTCAACTTGAAATATTTAGTCATTCTCACAACTTAGAACATGCATATTTGTCACGCTGATGCAACTTCTGAATTTGAGTTTAATTACCGTAAAGCGGGTTGTAGTTTAAGACAATGTTTGGATTATCAATGTGTTGTGTGATTTTTTTTCTAAATTTTCTGTGACATCAGGTTATCTAAGGCCATGAACATTTTTTGTCGGCACCTGTATGTAAAAAAATCAAATCAAGAAATAGTATCCCGCTAATCATGGAAGTTTATACATGTATAACCGTGGGTGATACTTCCATGGTGTGATTTTTATCATTCAACCTGTACAATATTCAAAGACCTTATTGGTAAAAGAACGGGTATTTAAGACGGGCACAATATACTAATATCATGATGTTATGCGATCAGTCGGCGTTCTGCGTGAATCATGGTACGTAAAGTGCAATTGGGCTGCTAGAATGTTCTGTTAGTAACAAACTTAGGGATTGTTTACTCTGGTTTAAGTTTATAAGAGATCTAAGTGGCCTCACACAGCTTCAGAGTCGACTTTGTCAAGAGAAGTATAGTCCCTTGTCGGAGGGCGCACTGTATAAGGAGATATGACGGGGGTGGGGCCATGGGGGGGGGGGGACAAGACCACTGGCACCTGTCCCTTCAAATTCTGTACAGGAAAATGTGGTCAACCTTTTTTCTCTCGGTTACTATTAGCCTCCCAATATACCGGCATAAGGTCTATTGATATCACCTGACACAGACAGGGCCTCCTGGCACCGACACAAGTCTACGGACTATATACGATCTCACCACTTTTTCGCAATCACTCCGCACTCAGATATTTCACATAAAAGAACCCACATTTGTGTTCAAATATTTCTCAAGTTCAAATAAAAAGATTAGAAACAGCTCGTAGACTTGAGCAAGTCTACAAGAACACATAGCATAGTTGTTTGCTTCGAAGAGCAAGGACGGGCTGCAGTGTTATGAATGGGGTCCCACTAGTGCTTATGAAATGTCTTCTGTTTCTGTTTGAAATTTATCAGACGTTTTACCACTCTCCAACACCTGTATTGGTTATCACAGTTCCGATAGCTGTCGACGTGCCGAGATAAACAGTGCATATATGGATATGTCTGTCTACGAATTTCCACTTTATGTGAGTCCTATAGATACTTATGAATTTAAACAATCACGATTTCTTTATCGTGCCTCGGAGATTTTAATGCCGAGACTGGCAACGTATACATACATACATACATACATACATACATACATACATACATACATACATACATACATACATACATACATACATACATACATACATACATACATACATACATACATACATACATACATACATACATACATACATACATACATACATACATACATACATACATACATACATACATACATACAAACAAACAAACGAAGTAATAATTAGTCTGATAAGATAACTTCACGAAAACAACTGGTGGTTTATTTACATATTACTATTATTAGAATATTCAGCTGTTTTCAATATTTTATTCCCACATTCATCATATTGATAGATGCACGTGATGCGACATGTAAAGAGGAGAGCCCGGCAGGGGGAGGGGGTTGTCTCCACTTCCCGGAATTTAAAGTGGGGGCGGGGCGGTGGGCGATCCTTTGACTATTAACCACAAACTTTATGTTTATCATATATAGAGGAAAGTTTTTTTGTGAACAAGAGGTATACATTTGTAAATTCTTGTAAATTCCTGGTCAAATTTGACAAGACGCACAGAGTACATAACGGAATAGGAGTGTCACCCCCGTGAGATATCCGGCAGATATATAAAACTTCATATCGTTATTTGGAACATCTTGTGTCTGTCACTGAGGTATATAGAGCTTGCAGTATGAAGATTGTGTTGTTGATTCTGTGCGTAGCTGTGACGGCATTTGGTAAATGTCTCAGTATAAGTAACCAATACCTAACACTTTTAACGTGGTGGCAGTGGTGGATTAAGTCCTTTAAACCATAGATTCGAGGACTGGTTTTCCATTTCCATGTATGACATGTTTTTGAAATATTTTGATGGAGAGGATTATGTTTTAGAGAAAGAGTAACTTTTTAGCACGATGGAATCGGGGGATGGTCATATTTATGCAACAGTCCAGGCCTGAGTGTCCCCCCTCGACCCTCCCCCCTTTAATTACTGAATGCTCCCGTACGAACGGTTACATGTAATCGACATCTTCTCCTCCACACCAGTATTGATTATACGTGACTATGTTTCAAAGTTGCCCACAGCTTTTAGTTTGATTCATAACATGAATTAAGCACGTACGGTTTATGTTTGATTTTGTTTCTATAGCCGATACTCAGTGTGATAACAGAAATGGGCAATGCCAGGACGACAGTCAACATTGCGATGGCTGGTACGAGACTGGATTATGTGACGGGCCAGCCAGCAGAAAATGCTGTGTACCGCCAGGTGGTGAGTATCTCAAACGCTATCGTATACACTTATTGTACGATTTTTGTTTCGTTTAGTTATACATGTATTTATGTTTTGCAATATTGTAACGTTTCCGATTACAGTAACGATTAATCCATTATTAAAAGGGTACAAACTAAGAAATCTCATCGTCATAAAACTAGTCTTTTTAACGGCATTATTCCCTCCTATGGTGAGCAATTTTTTTTTCCAAAAAAAGGACGTGTAGGATTCCTTCATCGTCGTAAGCCACATCCTCCTTTACGGCACCGCCCAGCGGCTTTATTTCGCAGTATCGCGGAAGAAATAACGGCTCTGGTTTGCGAGAATGGATTCCATTTTGCGGCATAAAATTTAAAACCAGATTATTGAAAGCTATAGACTTGAATAATGTCTTGAATATCCCAGTTTTACTCTGGGTACATTTATCATATAGCTATATTGTCTATTATATTAACCCAAAAGTGAAATTAAG
This sequence comes from Glandiceps talaboti, assembly GCF_964340395.1. NCBI lineage: Eukaryota > Metazoa > Hemichordata > Enteropneusta > Spengelidae > Glandiceps > Glandiceps talaboti. Next base: position 7,702,471 of record NC_135566.1, read on the forward strand.
GCAGACACACACATTCGCCCCTCTTCTTTC
>NC_135566.1:7707500-7795000 GCF_964340395.1 Glandiceps talaboti
GCAAGTTTCAGTCTCATTGACCAAGTACTTTTTGAGATATAAGTTTTTGACCGAAATTCATATTACTATTGTGGCTATCATAATGACCATTTGAAACCGATAGCCTAGCCGATCAGGAAAGCAGGTTTCGGTAACTGTTGTCTGCAACATCCACGGATTTGTGTCAACATGAACGCTGTCGATGGTGATCAGAAAACATAGGATGTAATGAAACCATGAAAGTTGAAACATAGTTCACTGTTACCTTTGAATGTGAATGAAACCAATGGTTATTTATCCATCCTGTGATAACCAACCTCTGAGGTCAATCTAATAACTCCTGGCACATCACGAAAATTTTGTAAGTAATAAGTTGCAAACACGGTCTCTTAAATGTAAGATAAAACAGGCTTTTCGAGCCACGACTCGTTTTAAATGCATGTAATTTTAAAAGTTTCATAATGTACATGCATAGAGTTGCCCATCTAAATTTTGATACTGCACATGTTTCTAGCCTCCTTTCTCTACAAATGCACGTTTTAGGATGATGATAATTATTATTATTAGTGTTTTATTTCTTGTAAGAAAACACGCTACACGTTCGTCTTAGCGCGTTGTACAGACCGGACTTTAAAATTGCAAAAAAAAAGTAAAGAAAATACCAGCACACATAGAGGTACTAAGTATAAAACCTACTCACTGAAATAATTCACATTGTATAAAAACCGACAAGTTAAAATCAATCACTTCCAATAAAACCGACCAGTTAAATTAAATTTCTTGAAATGTCTAAAAAAAAAAAGGTGTGTCTTTAAACTACGTTTAAAAATGTCAACTTCTTTGCATTTCTTATTTCAAATGGAAGCGAATTCCACAGAGAGGGTGTGCACACTGAAAAAGCCCTCTGGTATATAAGATTTATTGAAATTGCCACCTGGTTGCACCACAACCATGATAATAGGGAAAGGTATCGTTGAGAAATAAATGTGTATACTTTCTGAATTAGTATGTTAATTGCTGAATTCATTCGTTTTTGTGATTGACTTTAAAGCATCTGTTCAGGGCTCGATGTATTTTTTTTCCACCTTCCAAAAGTTTTTTGGTTGATAAAGTGAAGCAAACTGATAATACAACAAGACCTAGAAATGCATATAGCATTTGACCTATAGCAGTTGCTTTACGTTTATCTGTATTGAAGTCATAACCGAAATCCATATCTCCAAATCCAATAGTAGTGACCGTAATGAAACAGAAGTAGACAGCGTCAAAGTATGACCAGCCGTCGTTAGTTTGGAATACTTTGGCCCCTCCAATGAAATAGAGCAGCAAAATTAGTCCCAGAATAGACACTGGTACTTCCGTACCCTCATGCTCTTCCCGGTGGTCTTCAGTTTTATCAATGTCTGTTTGGACACCAATGTTTTTTTCAGAGGGCAGTCGCAAATCCACAGTGCCATTAGGGAACGAACCGCCAACAAAGTCTGGGGAGAGTTTTGGATGGACAGCCAGGTCCAACCAGTTTAAAGACCGAGATTGTGTCAACGTGTCTTTGCTATGTGTATCGAGGGCCTCGCCGATGAATTTAATCCACATAGGGTCTTTTTGTCTTTTCTCACACATTGTATCGCATTTGTAACTTTCTACATCTTCTTGCTTCCCTTTCATAAATTCTAAATCTTTCCGAAGGGGTTCAATTTTGTCTCCATTACTGAACTCGATACTGCTGTTGACGTCATTCACGTGGCCATGGTTATCAATCCCCTCTTCGCCAGCTTCATTTACATGAATAGAACAAGGACTGTCCGGACAACTCATACCAGTTTCCAAATTAGAAACGTCCAGTTCATACATGTTATTATGAACTTCACCATGTCGGTAAACATATGGTGGCCTGTCATAGGTTTTATTTGTGGAGCATCTGAGACATTTCAGTTTTCCAAGTGCCATGCGCAATAACATGGCGATTACGTCTCCGGTGTACGAGAAGAACAACAAGGTCAAAGGTATTCCAAATAATGCAAAGATCATGCACACAACTCTTCCAAGTGACGTCACTGGAGCCAAGTACCCATCACCTATAACAGACAATTATTAAAGAATCATTTAAATTGAATGCTTTCCGTAAAGAGATGCATAATTCCCAGCTATAGCTATCATACATGATACCTCTAAATAAGAAATCAGTAGTTTACTAAAGATATTGCCAAATCACCAAAAATCATTAATTATGCAAATGAATAATCTAGCTTTATAGGACACACATGCAATTTGCTATCATCAACGTTATATGGAATTTTATTTTCAAATTATATGGAATTTGAAGCTTTTAATCCCAAAAATAATGAATGAATGAATGAATGAATGAATGAATGAATGAATGACTGGTAACAGTATAAACTACATATTCAGTAACCTGTATTTTTGTGCCAAATTATGTAAAATTTGAAGTACGCATTCTTAAAATATACCCAAATCGTTAGATATTAACCTTATCTAAATTCATCTTAAAATGATAAAATTGCACTAGGTCAAAACTAAAGTATAGAAGATATAGATGATATAGTATTGTGTTAGGAAGTGATACATTATGACTATAAGGGCAACTGATCAGTGACTTTTCAAAATTGCCTATACGAGTAAAGAGCCATTAGAGGTAAGATTAACTATTTTACCACCCTTTTCAACCACTATGGCAGCAATTTTTTTTGAAGAGTAATTAGACAGCAAATTTGTTTTTGTCTAGTAGGAGTACAGCAAATATTTGACTTGTACTGTAACTATTCCATATTTCAAACATATTTCCCGTATATAGAACAAGGAGTAAATAATATATATTGTACCCCTACAATGTTTGACGAATACTGAATAATGAAGTCTAGGAGGAGGAGGAACTGCTAACGAAAAAAATTATGTAAGCATATATAACAGTTTATATAATGCAACTTATATAATTTACTCCTTTTGGCGGGAGATATTGCTCGTCGTCAGAGGTGAAGTTCCCTCGACTTTGTATGTATTATATGTAGTCGTCAAACACTGTACAGGTGCAATCTATATAATTCATCCATTGGTTTTGGCACAGAATTGTGCTTTTGGTGGGTAAATTTTGACAGTCGCCACCCATTGTAGAGGTGCAACTTATGACATTTCTTAATTTGGTTTTGTTCTATTTATTTTGGCGGGGAAAGGGTTTCATACTAATAAGGCTAATATGAACGATTTTGACTACAGGTCCTGTGAGAACTTTCATATTAGGAAGCAGCTGTGTGAAATACCACGTGATTGTCATGTAAATGTTAAAGATAATTGCCTAGGCCGAATGTGATGTCAAGTATCCTTGTTTCCATGTGTTATAGTGGTTTGCCCAGGGGAATGTATATATAGATAGATTGAATACACTAAGTCCAACTCTACCGATGCACGCATTAAATACATAGCATTCCTGTGATCAAATTAGTGCTATTCAGTATAGAAGTAGTAGAAACTAATGATTTTAATCAGATGAGTTGTTTCGATTTTCGTGAGTAGGGTGGATTATTGATTATTCTAAAAGATTCTGTAAAAGACAAAATAACCCAATCTGATTAAAATCTGATGTGGTGAAAGTGGCTAAATGCTTTATTTGCCTTTATTTTCATTGTTTTGTGTCGTTTGTTTTTGTTCCGAGTGATCGCCTTCTTTTTGTGGGAAGGCAGCGATCACTCCGAGTCCGAACAAAAACAAACGACACAAAACGATGGAAATAGAGGTAAATAAAGCATTTAGCCACTTTCACCACATCAGATTTTAATCGGATCGAAAATAACCTTGAAAATACAACATTGCATTAGAAATGAGAACACATATTACGAAAGCCGAGAAAGGACTTCTGACTTCTGACTTCTGACTTCCGACTTCTGATTTCCGACTTCGGACTTCTCACTTCTCACTTCCGACTTCTGACTTCTGACTTCTGGAAGTCCTCTCTCGGCTTTCGTACACATTAAAGTTCTTTCTAAACATTTTTTTTTTAAAAATGAAACAAACAAGTGAAACAAACACCTATGTATTTACTACCCGAGATATTTCGTTTACTATCACCGTGTACAATGTACATAACAGTTTAAAAGAAGTGAACACTAGAATGAACAAAGGTCTTTTGTTTTATCGATTGAAAGTACTTAGACGTAATTGACACGGGGGGGGAGGGGATTTGAGAGACCTGAGACAGAATTAATTACATGATACAAATTAAATATCTAATACAGGCGTTTGCATTTTTGAAAATTATCGTTAGATCTATTTCGTAGACAGACATGAAACATTTTGTCATTTCCTTGATTTTCAGGGTTCTTTTTTTCAAGGGAGTAAACAACTGTTTACAAATGAATCCTATTGGCCATTGTCGATTTCGATCGATCGATTAATGACAAAGTGAACAATAGATCACATCGATCGCAAGTTTAAGCTTGATTGATTGTTTGTTTGTTTGTTTGGAAACACATAGACGGTTTGCCATGTCTATTAACTTTTAATCAATAGAGCGTTGGTTGGCAAGCTTGATGTTTGTGTAGGGGAAAAGTATGTTTGATTTCCTGGATGTCATTCCATAACTATTTGCTATAAAGCAACTTTCAGTACCATAATGCGGGAATATTTAGGGTAAGGAACATTTTCTTAGGCGCTTACTTTCTACGTAGAAGCAGACAATGTTAACTTACCTACAGTTGTGACAACAGACACACAAAAAAGACAGGTTGATGTCCAAGTCCATAAATCTGGTCCAGTCGGTCCCTTCATTGCTTCGACGAAACGAAGATAGTATTCATCTACAACCCCTAACGCTAAAGTGGTGAAATTAGTTGCATTTCCTTCACACAAATTCCCGATTATTTGTGTCAGATTTTGTTTGAGTTCATGCAGGTTTTTGAAATCTTCATTCGGTTTGCCATTTACACCCTCAATTTGCCTAAAAATACACATACCAACAACGAGATATATCATTAATGTCAGAGTCACAATAAAGGACGTCCAGAGCTTACGGAGAAACGCGGAGTGACCTGAGCTGCTGTGGAGATGTGGCTGCTTCTCCCCGGTCATAGTTTATACAGAATCTATCAACTACACCATATAGACAATAAAAAATGTATATCCTCAATACTCCTTTGAAGCAAAGGATTTCCAGCTCGTTGCTTTACTTGGATCTTAAACTTGCGACATCCCGGCCCCTACATGATGTGCACAATCTGTTGTCCGGCAGAGGTCTTTACAATAGCAGCGATTCAAGCTAAGTGACGAAGCACTAAATAGATTTATATAAAATGCTTCGGCAATGATGACACTTGACAATAATGGGTATGAACGAGACTTGTCTAGTAGAATGGAAGCCGGCTGAGATGACGCGTGACAATATTAGGGAGCTTTCAGTATTTACAAGGGGGGAGGGTCGGAGGAAATCACACATGTTATGTTAAGGAAAACATGACCCTCCCCCATTCCCCATTTGTAAAAAGTGACCCTCCCCTTTGCCCCATTTTGTAAAACATGACCCTCCTCATGACAATTGCATATACTGAAAGTTAATCAATATTCCCATTATATGTATACATACAAATTAAATGATTTTGACTCAGTATTAGAAAGCAATATTTGTACATATAAAGTGACAAACAGTAAAAGACTGACTAGTTACCTTTCTCTTATAATCATACACAATCTAGTTAGTATCTAAAACGTGCTTTCCATGTTGTGCATACTCTGCCTGATCTGGTCACTCGTAAAAGTTCCCTGATATCATTGCCATCATCATCATCACGTTCACCTTCAGTATTGCCATTATCAGTGTCACTCTAATCTGACTCACTGGTACTACTTGAGTCAGTACATGTATCGCTGTCCGTGTTCTCTATGACATTCAAAACTAAATCATCATCATCATCATCATCATCATCATCATCATCATCATCATCATCATCATCATCATCATCATCATCATCATCACCATCATCATCATCACTGCTACCATCACCATAACAACAACATTCACATACAGTGTGAGTGATAAAGTGAGATGGGTACACTCAACAAAATGCATCGTTTATTAAACATTTTTTTTTACAATATATGTATTTTAATTTTTGTATTTGTACATGTAAAGTACTCGTAAAAATAAATGTTGAGTGCTCATCTCACTTTTACATCTCAAAACACAAAACAAATAGACAATAATTGAATCTTCAAGTTTGTCACAAAACTACGGATTGTACAATGTGACCCTCCCGCAAATATTGTAATGCAAAATATGACCCTCCCCCAAGAACAGGTTTGTAAAATGTGACCCACCCACCCCCGATTCCTCACCCCCTAGTAAATACTGAAGGCTCCCTTATCACTATCAAACTAACAAACATTGATGCAAAAACAACACCGGGCCCCTCTGATGTAGGTTCATGCACATACATGTACTTGTCTGTGATTCACGCGACTCTTTTATCAGTTTGTCTGTGTCTGCGAAGGTTTGTCATGTTGTAACTTAACTTTCGAGTGTATGCTTATATAATGCAACGTAATCGTCTGTCTGGTCCTAAAAATAAACTTTCAGTGTATAGATTATATGTTGAGTTTTGGGCGAAAAATCGCCAACACACATGACAATACAACAAAACATATACACGGCATTCAAGTCTGCAATGAATACTTACAACAGATGTGGTCGTGGAGTTTGTATTTTAGCAATTCCGCTTGTGTACGGTGTACGGTCCTTTTCGAAATCTCCACGATTTTGAAATCTAAACGACAGAAGTCATTCGAGTATTTCAGAAGAACCGGATCAATACCACTCTAAAGGCAACCGTACGCTTCGTCTGTCGACTGTTGGTTCTGACAGGATACTAGTCCTGCTTGCATGTGCACGCGTTTCACTCAACACTGTGACGGAGAAGGAAGGGTCGACTTACTCCGTATGCAAGCAGGACTAAAAACCTAAACAGGATAATTGTTCATCACCGAAATGGGTGCTAAACTATTTCGTTTGAATATATCATTTTATGTAAAGAGGTCTATGTAATGAACGAGCCGACTTCCAATTTATTAATTAATGTTTAGCTTTTTACAATTGTTAATATAATTTTGATGATAATTTACAACATAGAGTGACTTTAATATTGAACCAAGGCTATTCGGACATCAAATATGATTGTCTCACTGCTACTCCACACTTTATCATGTATGTACCTTCAAACCAATCGGTGATCTGACACCAACATGTAGGTGAGAGTAGATCATATTAAATATGCAATCAGCCTACTTTTCTGTAATACGGTATGATGAAACCTTCAAGTAGCGGTCGGCTATTTCAATATGGAAAAGGCCTAAATGAAGACTTTCGATCGTCAACAAATAGTTACAGAATTGAAAGTCTGTGGATGTGACAAAACAACTGGTCAGGAGTGTGTTGGTAGTTTTTCAAGGGTAGCGGAGAAAATGTCCTTGTCACTACAGGAAAGAGTGTGTGGACAACATTTTGTGAAATTGGTGAATTCATAGACCATTGATGGATGGTGTATGTTAAAGCATGTCAACAATGGAATTCGACTTTTAGTGCAAAATTCAAAATTAATTTATGAGCTTACACTCGAATTTTGTGTTACAACATGACTAACTTTCACAGACATAAACAAACGGATAAGAGAGTCGCGTGAACCTAGGGGACCCGGTGTTGATTTTTATATCAGTGTTTGTCAGTTTGGTAGTGATAAGAATTAGACTTTTTTCGGCACCTCAAAGACAGTTTCCATTGTACACCACTGATAAAACGACGTTCTGATCACAGGCGTTTCTATATAACTCCTGCAATGGTAGTATTAAAACGTGCTTTCAATGCTGTGCATACTCTAGTCACTTGTGACAGTTCCCTGATATCATTGTCATCATCATCACCTTTACCTTCAGTATTGCCATTATCAGAGCCACTCTAATCTGATTCACTGTTACTACTTGCGTCAGTACATGTATCACTGTCCGTGCGTGTTCCTTATGACATTCAAAACTAAATCATCATCATCATCATCATCATCATCATCATCATCATCATCGTCGTCATCGTCGTCGTCTTCGTCGTCGTCGTCACTGCTACCATCACCATCATATTTTAACAACAACATTCACGGACAGTGTGGGTGATAAGGTGAGATGGGTACACTCAACAAAATGCATCGTTTAATATTAAACAATTTCTTACAATATGTGTATTTTTATTTTTGTACTTTGGCATGTAAAGTACTCGTTGAGTGCTCATCTCACGTTTACATCTCAAAACACACAAAACAAATTGACAATAACTGAATATTCAATTTGGTCACAAAACTACGGATTGTAAAATGTGACCCTCCCCCAAACATTGTAATGCAAAATATGACCCTCCCCTAAGAACAGGTTCGTAAAATGTGACCCCCTCCCCGATTCCTCAAGCCCCCCTTGTAAATACTGATGAAGGCTCCCTTAAATGGGTGTCAGATAGTGTGAACGAGACATGTCTAGTAGAATCACAGGGAAAAGGACAAACAATCAATTTTGTTCTCGCGATTTTCCTGATTTCTAATATTATTTTCTGTATATTTCAAATAAAGTTTTAAATATTGTTTCCTCTCACTGCTTGTTTTCCTATTTCCTACTTGATATCAATGTCTTATCTGAGTTTATCAGTTTTGCATTAATTAGTAGCTTGCTAATTCAAGAACAAACTCACTAGTTATTTGCCCACATTAACGCATTATGTCGTGAGTGTAAACATCCACTGATCCGACTAATGGAGATACTAGTAACTCGGATCCGTTTGCTGCTAGACGTTCGGGCTTTCTTTCGATGCTATAACTATAAGCGAACGAAGTTCGCATGTGAGGGCTTGCCCGAACTCGGATGTTCCATCCTCGATAGCGTTGTTCGGCTGTGTGTCGTATTTTATCGGAAGAACATCCGAGGGCTAGCTGATAGACTAATCCGTGTACTGCCATTAGTCGGATCAGTAGATGTTGACACTTACTGCGCAATGTGTTATTATTTGGGCAATTGGAAAGTGAGTTTGTTCTAGGATTAGCAATCTGCTAATTAATGCAAAGTTGGAAAACTCTGATAAGACATTGGTAACAGTAGAACATATTGGGGGAGTGAGAGGAAACAATATTTAAAACTTTATTTGAAATGTAGAGAAAATAATATCGCGAGAGAACAAAATTTATTATTTGTCCTTTTCCCTGTGGTAGAATGGAAGCCGGCTGAGATGAGACAAATCATCTCCTGGCTCGACAAAAATCTAAACAGTGCTAAAATTGGAATTCAGAACAATCTTATGAACGTACATTTCTGCATCTTATCATCTGGCACAACAAAAATGAAAGAACAGATACTTATATTTAATTGTTTGTCATGTATGAAAAAAGGTATTCGTTGTCGCAATATAATGTATAAAGTAACAGTTTTATTAAGACTGTAAGATACGTCGTGAGTTCCGCCCTCACTGGTCTCCTCTCGGCCGATGTGTGAGGGCGCCCCGTCACGACGTACCGTTTACACACGAGATGTCGTTTTGTTTCTAGTAAACTGGCTTTCGTTGTAATACTTTATAGGAATAAAAGCATGTGTTGATTTTATTACAGACAAGGAAATGACTAGTAGTTCAACTGATAGATAGTTCCCAAGCTTCCATGTGGCAATTTTATACATGGTTATATATTTCTCTAACACAGACATTGAACTTGTGTAGTTAAGTCTAGCCGTAGACCGTCCGTGGAGGGTCTATGGTCTAGCCTCTATTTAGTGATATTCTTTTCTTTTTGAATACACTTTCGCGGTTTTGCTGTTATTATTATTGTTGTTGTGTTCTGATTATTCTTTCATGTTTATTGAATTAAAACCACTTTACTCTGGTAGGTTATAGCATCTTGATCAAGTTGGCAAATCATTGACAATGCAGTCGTTCGATATGGCATAAAATATTCAAATTCAGATTTCGGCATGAGTGGCACTATATTATACCCTATATACTTGAATGTTCCTTATTTTAGACTAATGACTTTCACTTCAAGCCATAATTCTAAACATATCAATCACAGCAATATAATAATTGTACCGAATCCCTTGATTATTCCAGATGGAGTTACAAATTACAAATACATCGAGTGTCATGTACATGTAAACCAGTCAGGTATGTTGCAGTGACAGATCGGACTACAGTGTGAGGCCTGTCATTTGTAAGTGACCGGGGACGGCGTTTTGGAGTTGAACATGGCTTTCCTCAAAATACCAACTCCCAACACCCCCCCCCCCAGAGTTGATGACCAAAGCTAAAGTGACCTCCAGCAAAGACCACATTCCCCAAAATGACCCCCACCCCCATGCATAGTTTGATACGTTATTTTATATGTGTAACATAAGTGTACACTAACAGGGTCATACGGTAATGATGGTAATAATCATGTTCATATATGTAATTGAATACATGTATTACCTTGTGTTTTGTTTTGTCATGTTTATCTAGAATCTATGGAAAGTGTACGTAATTTCCTCAGGGTGTCCCATTGCACTGTATAAATCCATTGGATACGCATTACCGTGTGGTGAGTTCAATGAACTTTAAAAGAAATGAAAGTTAACCCTAAGCCAACTAATAATACACTACTAGCCATTCTTAGACACTATCCATATATTAATTATATATATATATATATATATATTAATTAATTATGTCTTATTTGAGAAATAGTGCACATGGTGCGCTGCAAATAAAGAAAATACGGATTGGGGGGGGTACGAGAGGGGTATCCCCTCTCACAGTAGAAAAAATAGACGAATTTATAATGTGTTCATTCATTTCACGGCACCAAAATGCAAAATGACATTTTCTTGTTGTGTTTTCCAATATTAACCCAAACTTCCAATGGTGTTTTGACCCCCCTCTCCCCTTCAAGTGGTGTTTTTCATAACGCCCCCCCCCCCCCCAGTTAAAATGACCGGCCACTATTATTAGGTTTGAAGGTTCATGTTTTGCTTTTAATAAATAAATAAATAAATAAATAAATAGTAGTGTACATCAGCGGGAGTGGAAAATCACATAACGTTGCATCATGTAGTTCTATTTTTAAACCCTTGACATGATGGTAGTATCAATATGTTTATAGTAAAACGTCAATACGGCCACGTTTACATCTTCTGCGTGTATATCGGATACACACTTTGACTACGTCATTTGTGTATGATGACTACACATGTACATCTTGCATCATTCAATGAAGCATGCAAATGAGGTTACATTTGTCATCCAATCAATATGGAGCTTTGTAGTGACATCATTTCTATTTTCGTTGGCCAATCACAAATCGACACGGTGGTTTAGTTGGAAAATATAACGAGTGCCACATCATATACATAGAATGTAGGGACAGCAGAGCAAGTCGTCGTTTTTTTTCGCCAGATTTCACCCACATTTGGGTACAGCAAGACCCATTTCTCTATATCTGTGAGATAAGAGAAACCAAGATGACTTCAACGACGATTTTGATCACTCCAGCGAGGAGAATTACGACGACAACGCCCGCACTTACTACTCTCTCAATACCACAGTCAATATTGCAAGATACAAACACCGCTGGTCAACCTGTTCGCAAAAGACAGCGATTGACCCATCTATCGGCCGAAGAAAAGCTTATGAGAAGGTAAGAACGTGGAATATTCATCATGTATAGATTGAAACTGTATCACAGTAAAGACGTCATTTTCTCGTAGGACTCAAGTGCAATAATAACAGCCAGCTGTCTGTGACGCATGTTATTACATGTATTCATTATATACAAGATTGTTTATCCTTATCCAATATTTTGTAAAATAAATGTCTCTCGCTCATTTCATCTGTCATTCTCGATACAGGAAACTTAAAAACAGAGTTGCAGCACAGACCGCAAGGGACAGAAAGAAAGCCCACGTAACAGACATCGAAGTTAAACTTGCCCAGGTGGAAGCTAGAAGTCGAGCACTTCTCGCATCAAACGAAGAACTTCGAAAACGAACAAATGATCTTGTCGAGGAAAACAGGAGATTGAAAGCGCAACTTCGACTACAGGAAGGATCAACAGTAACTAATGTTATAAAACAGGTAGGACTTGTTTTCTTCATCTGTTCATGACGTTTCAATAAAAACACAGAAAACTTAAAAAAAAAAATTCTTTTGGGTGGGGTCGTTAGAATATATGTCATTGTTTCGTTCAGTCAACATGAAAGGCGTACTCGTATATCTACAATATAGTGACAAATAATTCAATGTTTGAGACATGGCAGGAGAAGTATCTTAAATACTTTTACTCGAAAAGTGTTGACTATTCACAACACAAACAAAATGATAACTTATTAGTATGTGAATAAAATTTATATTCAATTAGTTAACGTGTTGAAAAGTAATGTCAGTTCAAAGGCCATTAAAAAAATTCAGATTGGTGATTGCATCATTCATGTTGTATATATCTGTTGTATATTTTGAAAATATTGTTTCTTCCTCAGTTCAAGATATATAAACATATCAATATACAAATAAATGTTTTCATTTATCCTCAACATTTCCTTTCCCCTTTCCAGGAAAAAGACTCCGAAGATGGAGCAGTGCCTATGATGGATACCGGATGCGAGTCAGCAGTACTTAAAGTTCCTCTGCAGCAGGAGCACATCCGGACCCTATCCAGCTTGATGGCAGTGCTGATCTTGTGGAGGTATGTATCAATATTGTTTTGTTGAGATATAAGTGAAAAATCGCATATATCATTGAACTTTAAAGATGGACTTGCTGTCATTTCCTGGTGATACAAATAGATTTTCCTAGAATTCTCGTTTCTCTGAAAAGTGCACAAGGACGGCATAAACATGTTTTGGAAGGAAATGAAAATGTGTTCTAGGGTCCTGTGCAATCATAGTCTAGTTCCTGTATGGTATTGTTATGATTTACACCTCCTGTTCGAGACCACGTTGGCATCCAGACTATTGCAATCATTGCAGCTGCAAAGCAAAAACTCAGTGCTAAAAACTTATAACTGCTTGTGCGTTATAACCTGTGTAAATCTTTTCAGATAGAAATTAGAAGCTCATTGTAACATGGGTATTTCTGTTTCCTTTTACAGTCTGAGTTCCTGTTGGGGCTACTCGAAGAAGTCAACCCAGAAGGATTCTTCACAGAAACAAACGGAGACACAGCCTTCGACTTCAAATCAGAGCAAAGAGAAAACACCACTGATGAGGTGGTGGGGACCACAGCAAGCCAATTGGAATCCATTAAAGAACTGATCAGATTTGACCACGAGTATTATAAAAAACCTGTGGAAGAAAATAAACAAATTGCTGACAAGGACACTATTACTGAGACAATAAATACAGTACCAGATAACACAGAGTCGCAATCACTCATTCCGGATCTTATGGTCACCATGGATGTGGAGTCACTGTCGATGGATATTCCAGATGTGCTGGAAGCCACAGGTGGATTTGACTGTGATTTAAAAGAACTTCTGAGTGTAGATTCCATTACACAGGACAATTACAGTGACTCCGGCATCTCTGATGCCGAATCGAGCGATTTTCCATCATCACCATTGAGTGATAGTGAATGGCAGGAGACATTCACAGATCTGTTTCCATCACTGTCTACGGTATAATCAGTAATTGATTATTAAGAAATGAATTTAAATTTATGAATGATCCGTGATTGAAAATTAAAGAAATCTGTGTATATTTTCTTATTTATATTTCTTGAAATTTTCTTGTCTTGGTAGCTGTAGGTGTTGTTGGCTCAGTAGTGTTTTCTTGTCGACAAGCTTAATAAAATTGTAAAAACTGCCACGTTATAATGGGCGTACCACTAGTGGGTGTTATTGTATGTATGAGGAGTCCGTTATTAGATGGGAATGAATCGTTGATGGCATAGCATATGACAAATAACCAACAGTAAGTTGTCAATTAGTGATTGGTTTGCTGGCCTACTGCATCCTCAATGGGCCATATGGCAATGACAAAGACAACGGCTGTTTGCAATATGATGTGCTCACAAAGCCTTCTGATCACGCTCTGGTCGAGTGGTATGGCTCAGAGTGCATATCATACAGTTTATGCTCTGTGGTTGTAATGTGACTGCTAATACATCTGATTAGCACTATGTATACAAAACAGTATTTTTCGTAAATGGGGTGCGTCGTCATGTATGTAGGCATGTGTGGGTGGTGTGGAATGTGAGGGCGCTCTTCAAGATCGATGAGAGTCAGACAGGCTGATGATGAGAGTTGGGGTTTGTGCTTTTCCCCCAGTATGTTGGGGGCGCTCTTGAAAGTGTAGGTGCTGCAAGCCAATCATCCTCTTTTGTGCATTGAAACCTTGATGGCTGGTTTAGATATCAAATTTAATCCACAAACTGATATTACTTGCATAAATGCAACATGTGGAGAGGCTTACATCTTGTTTGTTCACTTGATTATTATCAAACCTTGATAAGGAGTGATAGGTATGAAGGCAGGGGGCCATGATATGGTGAAATTTTATGACAGTAGTGCATTTATCACATTTGTTCTAACTTGCATGTAACAATTTTAATTATTTCAGTACAAACCAAATATTAGATCTAAAACCCCAAATCATGTCATATCCCCCCCCCCCCCCCCCAAAGCATGCAGAGAAACTGTTGATACATTTCTAGCATTATTATCAACACCTACACTATACAAACAGGTAAGGCTGTTTGCAGATATCATTGACTGACCTGACCTGACCTCACAGGTGACGGGGAGAAGTTTAAAAACAATGACAAAATACTTGACATCTTGTTAGTGTAGATACTCTTCAATATTTATTGACACAAATTCTCATTAATATTCCATAAATAAGATTTTTTCACATTACTTCCATGACCAACTGGTATGTACATGAAATATGAAATTGTACATAGAAATGTGACTGATGCAATGACTTAATTGATGTCTGTAACTATAAATAATGGAACGCTGTTATTGTCATACAAATTGACAATCAGAATGGTTAATCGGCTGTAGAATCTGTAAAAAGTTCATTTTACATCTCGCCAACCTATCGATGAATTACAGATCATTTCAACTTGGTACATTACAGCATTGAGCTTTCAATCTGTCCATATTGATGAGCTTCATCAGAATGATAACTTCCATCGTAACAGCTGACCACTAGGTGGCAGTATGATCTGAGTGAGTTCATAATCCTCATCAGAAGGACAAATTCGATAGTTACAGTTGACCACTAGGTGGCAGTATGATTTGTCTGGGTTGACAATCCTAATCAGAATGACAATTTCCATAGTTACAACTGACCTTTGGTAACAGGGAAGTACGCACTGAACTGCCTGATATCTATGATTGGCTGATCATATCGCCACCTAGAGGTTACATGTAACTATGAAATTTGTCCTGGTGAGTATCATTGACCACAATAAATTGAGAGGTTAGTAATATAAACTGTTTGTGAGTTATAACCATTGCAAATTGAATGAGATGATGACCAGAGATTCAACAAGTTAGATTCACCGGCCATCACCGGTTATCTACATGTATACTGCTACACTATATACCAAATCCATGAATGAGTCCATACTGTTCTACTGTACAAGCCACCATCCAAATAAACTAACACTGGATTCACTTCTTTGCCTTTCCTCCTTTCCGCCGAAGTGGTTGTCCTTCTCCTGAGAAAGCCTCAAAGATATTTTCAGCACCAGCATCCTACAAATAAAAGACAAAAAACATGAATGTGTATTTTGTTAATTATTCATGAACAAAATTTATTTCTTTTTACCAACATCCTTAAACCAATGTAAAGGAACATTGTTATATTGTAGCCTTGTACTATATTCATAAAATCCAGCCATTTTGTTCTCAGTTTTATATGAAAAATTATCCAATGCTACAAATCTAGTCAGACATATTAATCATTATTATATTTGCACAAATGATTACTTGTATTGATGCATACTCATACTGCTCAGTATCTGCACTGCAGTGCATGATCAAAAACATTATTTCATGTCGGTATACAAATTAACAAGTGTTCTATGTACATGAAAACGCCTGAAACTGATTGTTTTGGCTATATATACGTATAATGACAATACCTCATAATGTACGACTACCAGTGTCGGTACTTAGGGTTTTTTGCACTTTAGCTTGTAGTGTTTCCTGCTGCACTTTCACTCCTTCACTAGTGGAAGTATGGCTGAAGAGTACACCCCCAAAAACTCATGCCAATACCCAAAGTATGCTACATACTAGTGCATCATTGGGTTCTGTTATATCACTGTGTCATACACTACAATTATAATGTCTTGGACACATTGCTATATCCAAAGTGTTTTTTTGTTTTGTTTTGGTAGCATATTACATGTATACTTACTTCATTAACTTTTTCAACTGGTCGTGGTGCTCTGATGAATGTGAGTTTTCCCTTTTTAAAATCATAATTTGGAATTCCTCTGTAGGTGACAAGAAAGGATTACATTTTAGAATGTAATTCATTTGAACATTTAGAACGTATATTCACTTGAACATTTAGAATGTATATTCACTTGAACATTTAGAATGTATATTCACTTGCACATTTAGAATATATATTCACTTGAACATTTAGAATGTACATTCACTTGCACATTTAGAATGTGTATTCACTTGCACATTTAGAATGCATATTCACTTGCACATTTAGAATATATATTCACTTGAACATTTAGAATGTATATTCACTTGAACATTTAGAATGTATATTCACTTGAAAACTTAGAATTTATATTCACTTGAACATTTTAGAATGTATATTCACTTGAACATTATCTATACAGGTGAAGCTAAGTTTTATTGGGCAATCATGCATTGTGCAATCTCTCTAAATTTGGTTTAGAAGAGGCCTGCTGTACACTGGGTGAGGCATTATGGGAAATAAACAATCTTAAGGAGCTTCAGTTTGTTCTCACATTTGTCAAATCTTTTAATGAATGTTTCACGATAGTAAGAGTTGAGAAATAATAATTGCATTTTCATCTCCCTTACCTTTTCAAGGGTGTGTTTTGAGACTGCAAAGCTTTGACCTCTGTACCTTTCTTCTTACCATCTAACCTATGACCTGACCCATGGAATGGCTGAAATCAAACAACACATACATAATGTATAATACCAGCTTGCATGTATGACATGTGAATATCATATAACTTGTAACATTTTGCCTCAGGTGGCTGTCGTATCACTTACAACACTGTACAATCTCAGCATGCAAAATGAAATGTAATTGTGTCAGGTGACTATCATGTGACTTGTGACATATCAGTAGTTGTGTTTTGTTTACTCCACTATCTTGATTACTGATCATCAACTTGTCAGTTACCAGTACAAACATGTGTCATGGTTAGATTATGAGGCCTGCATGGATGACTTCACTCAATTCAAATGCAAATTTTTATAAAGATTTTTAAAATGTGATTATGCTATCGTAAAAGTGCCACTTACCACAAACTGTGAGTTGTCTTGATAATCTAAAGCATCAACTGCCATCTCCTGTGACAATGAATGAAATAAATTGTATTATACCACAAGCAAGTAAAGTTTAAATATGTTTGAACAATAAATATGGGATTTATAAAATTCCTGGTCATTCTGTGTCATGACAATAGGAATCTATGTCATTTGTTCTGCCGTGCTCAAAGTATGTGTCAAAATGTTCAAAGTTGTCATTACTTTTTCTGACTTCCATAAATATTTCTTTCACAATTATATATTCGCCAATATTTTTCTTCATTCAGCTGCAAAATACTGGTGACGTAAGCGTTTTGTTTCTGTACTTCTTTCCATTTGTATTGACAAGGCTCATGAGATCACTAAAAATTTTATTGCCCGACTGAAGAAAAATACTGGGAAATACCATAGTATGTTTAGAATAGTTAATATATGTCATGGCTGTTGAACAACTCTCTAAATTTATATAGGCATGTTTTCACTTTGTTTATGAGTGTTATATTGAAAGCAGTGTTTGTGCGTATGGATCGTGATCGGGAGGAACTTCACCCTCCTCACGTCAGACAGCTGACCATCCTATCCTCATGTACACACACCCAATATTGGGTCAGTAATACACACTATTTATGATGATTACCTCTGATTGTTGTTGTTGGGTAGGTCTGTGTTCTGGTTCTTTGTATCCTACAGGGGAAGAAAATTCAACCTGGAATACAAAACACAAATATTTATCTTTATACCATGCACAAGCCAAGTTATTGCCTTTGAACCAAAAATATGGATTATAGACGCTGGTTTTTCTCTGTCTCTACAACCCATGTCTATCTTATTGGTTCTGTGGTGCTTAGAATATGATTCAAAACCACCAGCCTGTGAGCTACGACATCTGTGCCACGCTATCAGCTTCACTCACTAGAAGCCTGATAGGGCTGAACGAGACCACCATATTACAGTTTATCTAAGCGCAAGGCAACAACTGATAACTTTTCTAGCAATGCTAAATCCTGTCCTTTGTGCGGTATATGCATGTAAATGTCTGTACGGGACTTTACAGGGTGTGTCTAATACATTTATAAGGTTTTAATACACAACAATTTTTACATTTTTTCTGCCTTGAAAATGATCATGGTGATAAAATCAAAACTAAAACTTACACTCATATCACATTCTATAATGGAGACTGCTTTACCAGGTTTGGCCTCTAGCACCTGTAGTTCATAGTCCTGTCATGAAATAAAAACAGTAATATTTTGTAATTGTACAGATATCCTGAAACTATTCAGACTTATATAAATAATGTATTTTGGATAATCTTAGTTGCAAAACAATTTTTCCTTGAAACACAGTGGAATGCATAGTATTTGAATATATGAGGCATATGATAAAATCAAACTTTAAAAGACATATTGTCTCTCATATACCATTGACAACATTGAGTACTAAGACAATGGGAAATATATCAGTGAAAGATTAACTGACTTGTTATCAACTTACCTTCTTATTATACCTAATAGCAATAACATCATTTGTCGTAAGACATGCAAAACTTCTTAATGCATTTTCTAATCTGAGTATAAGAATTAAGGATAAATCCATATAATACCTTACAAATGTCACTTCAAAGCATAGGGTCTACGTTCAAAGCTGTGAAAATAACTATCTTGTGACAAAAATACTATGGGTCATGTTAGTAAAGGTTTACGTCACGTTATCACATCACTCATAAGATAAAAATAATTAATGTTAAAGTGTGTGTGGTATGAATCATACAATGTGCATTTGAAATAAATGTATGCAAGTCAAGGTGACCATAATAAAGGTCAAAGGTTATGTCAAGGATACACTGCTTTGGGATTTGTAATATCTAAGAAATCAGGTGATTGTGGTTTAAATTTGGAATATGTTGCTACTGGTAACGTTGCACTCTCAACCTGTACTAGGCCTCCTTCCTCTAGTAGTAAATTACGCATCATCTGGAAAAAAGGAAGAAATTCACGAAAAATTATAAATTTACGACAGACATGATAGCCATATCATTTCACAAATGTTACTGGTATGCATAGATTTCACATCTTAATCTCAGTATAGCATAGTATCTCATCATGTGAGAATTTTTGACCACTGTCTCCCAACATGACTAGCACTTCCCTAATTTTTTTTTTACTTTCATGAAACTACAGACAGAAATACGGTGCAAATTTGCATTTTTTTAATTTACCCACGGAGAGATGACGTCAATAACCTCATCACATGCTTAGAACCAAGTCAGAGATGGAACCACATGATTAAATGGACATTAAAAATATTACTGAATAAGTCTCAAAGTAGACAGGAGTAGCTAATCACAAATGCGAAAAGTTTCATCATGTTCATAGCCGTATCTGTGGTGGGTTGAATGCCACAGTGTGAAGTCATTATCTATACATTAGGTTTGAAAACACAACTATGCTACAAGAAATGACAGTTGTGATGGGAGATGATGGTCAAAATCCCCAAATGACTAGATACAAGGACCTAGGTCAATCTTAATAACACTTCATTGTCCAGTGAGTGACAATGAATACACACACAAAACATGTCTAGCTTTGATAAAAATGTTGGTTTAAATATAAGTACTAATCAGCGTGACAAAATAGTCAAGGCTAGATTGTAGGTAATGAAGATACAGTACATACCCAGTATGGAAGATATATTTTGCCTTCATCAGCTACAAACTCTAGTACACCACAGTGTGTTACACGGTCTGTCTTCTTGTTGGTCAGTTTAAACAGCATTGGATATACAATATTGAGACGTGCTGGAATATAGAAACAAGAACAATTTTGTACAAAATTATCATGATATCATATATTTATGATCTGTCTTTGGAAAATATTTATGATATAATATGTTAATTTGTCTAGTAGTAGTATGCCGGGGGTCAGTCTAAAACAAAACATGATTTAACTTTTAAAACCCTTGTAAGAATTATCAACTTAGTAATTGCAAAAGGAAATTCAAGAGAATTTGAAAAACACTCATTGAAATTCAATAATTTTTATTTAAATTCTAATTTGAAGGGTTTACTTACATAGTTGATCCAAAGCTGATGGTGGCATAATAACTAAAAGATGAGAAAAAATACACGAAATGATTATTAATTCATAAACATATATACATGTACTATACACCTACTGATACATAGGTTAAAGCTGCACATGTTGTAACTGGAATATCATTTTTTTGGATCAGACAACCAACAATATATTCACTAAAAATTGTTGAAATACCAATAATTTGATGTTGCACATGTTAATTAGAGGTCGATTTTATCTAGAATAGCAGTAGTACAATAACAGGCTGGAATTGTGATTGCCATTGGGTCACTGATTTTTTGGGGTGGGGACCCAAAAATGAATTTGATTGGATTTATTGTACAATATTTTGTGTATGGCTACACAAATATATTTATCTATAGGTGATTCATGGTGTATGATATTATGAGGAAGTCATTCTATCTAACAAAACAGTTTCAAAAAATGTTTCAGTTGCAGCTAGTTCAGCTTTAAACCTTGTCATGAATTACATTTATTGATTCATATTTTGTGGTATACGTTGTTGTTGTTGTTGTTAACATTGTTGCCGTTTCTGATGAACTCATTATATAGTCATACGTCATACATAATCAACCAATCAGCACACAGCCCGACGATAAGGCAGACGATCAAATCAAAATTTCTTGTGTGATGTACGTTTCAGTTACAAGTTGGCATGCGTGTGCATTCTTGTGTGAAATTTATCATAACACTCTGTATCATTATTTTCTATTTGGTTACACGATATCTTACTTTTTCCTCCTCTCTCCACATCTTGCCTTTCATTGCCTGGCAGCATAGACACTGAATAACATCTATATTGGGTCTTGAATGTCCGACCAGCATTCTCAAGCATATTAAAACCAAACTGTTGAACAGAAAAAACAACACGATATTTATGTTAGAAGATCCTGTTGTATTCACAATTGATGACTTCATTACTATCTTATCAAACAAATAAAATCATTGTAGCAGCAATGTGTTGTGTAGGCATGGTTATTTCACTTCATTCTCGCAATAACATATTTTTCTGCTGATGCAATGACTGGGACTGTGCTGTATGAAAGCCTGTGCATTTTGTGATTTTACTTTGCATATTAAGATGTTTTTCCTGATACTGGTATGGTGCTACAGAATACTATATTTGGATCAAAGTTGCATTTAGTAAAGCTATTGGTCCTATTTATAAACGAATCTCACCAAAATATGAAATATTGAAATTGGGGAAAGAAAAGTAACACGTGTAGGAGTTGAACCCATGTCTCCTGAATATATACATATTGTTTTTGTATTCATAATATCATATATTATATGGCTTCATAGTTTCTCAACTTCAAGTTGTAATGTTAGTGTTACTCATTCAGGTGATCAGGTTATTCACCTGGCAGCCGGCCATACACCAATCATCTACCTTGTTTTTTTTCATTTCTGAAAGGATGGCATTTTAGGTGAAAGATAAAAAAACAAAACGAACAGAATGTATGCTATATGGGATGGGTGGCCAGACCAGATGATATTGATAACATAGCCAGGTGACATGACCGTACATAACGTACGTTATTTTTCTACAAAACACTAAGCACCTTCTCGATCTCATCCATACTCTGGGATAAATCAAAGCATATATTACATTATAAACTCACCATGTTTACTCTTTATCGATGTAGTTGTAACTGATGAATTTATGACAATACTCTGACAAGATAGTGGATCGAAGTGTGTTTTTAAATAGTCTATTTTGTTTACCCGGAAGTCTCGAATAGTCTCGATTAGAGTAGGTTTTGGCCCCCTAGCTTTATTTTTATAAGCTGATAAATAAAAGATACATTCGTTAAATTCTGGTGAAAAGTGATACTAATTTTTTTATTATTGTTACAAAAGTTGTTATTAAACTAAAAAATAAATTCTATTTACTAGTATATAATTTGTGATTAAATATATCGACTATACAACAACTGTGGAAGACGAAAAAGGGACAATTTGAAAACAAGAATGAAGATAGTGGGTCTAAATGACGATGCAATGTAGAGCGTTGGAGAAATAGTTTAACAAACAGACGAATATATTCTTCTCAATATGTCAAGATCGGTTTGATTGGAACACTGTGTGTACATTTTGAACATTTGACCAATTACAGATCGTGTTCTAAAATCACCAAGAAGCCCAACCCGCCAAAGTTAAAATCGGTCCCTCTGTTTACGTTTCCGTCGTATTTGTGCAGTTCAGTCCCACACTCATTTAAGTCAGCAGAAATATGTTTATAACGGACTTTAGAAGAGATTTTTACGACGTTGTGCTACACAAGGTATGTTAAAATTGAATCTTTTAGCGTCACCACTGCCAGATTGTGTTCTGTGAGACTTTGTAAATTGTAGTGAAGTGCACCGAGTCATCTTAAAATTCTAAACAAATTAAATTTACACGTAATAATTACAAATCCGCCCGATCGAATGCCTGTGCTCATTTAAATTTAATTATGTAAAGTTCGGTTTTGAATTTTTTTCTTTTCCTAACAGATATTTATGTTTTCTCTATTCAAAAAAAATAGCGGGTGTTGGTTCTGGTTGCGCTTGATGTAGATGCCATCTGTGCATGTCGAATTCTCCAAAGCCTATTCCAATGTGATCACGTAGAATACACACTGGTTCCTATAACTGGAAGGCAAGACCTGGAAAAGGCATATTTGGAACATTCAGAAAGTGTAAGTAACTATTTTAACACTCAGCTGTGATTGCACATCTGTTTGGCTGACTTTCTATCTATCTATCTATCTATCTATCTATCTATCTATCTATCTATCTATCTATCTATCTATCTATCTATCTATCTATCTATCTATCTATCTATCTATCTTATTATATATCTATCTATCTATCTATCTTATCTATCTATCTATCTATCTATCTATCTATCTTATTATCTATCTATCTATCTATCTATCTTATTATCTATCTATCTATCTATCTATCTATCTTATTATCTATCTATCTATCGATCTATCTATCTGTCTATCTATCTATCTATCTATCTATCTATCTGTCTCTATCTATCTTACTTACTATTGTTAGTATCTCTCTCTATCTCTCGTCATTCATTCATTCATCCATCCATCCATCCATCCATCCATTCAGGTAATAGTTACAAATACATTTCATATATATACTGTAAGTCTAAATTAAAAATGTTGGTTTAGTTTCAGCATGTGGTGATGATTAATTGTGGTGCAAATATTGATATCTTGGACACTCTTCAACCAGCAGAAAATGTGATGTTTTATATTTGTGATAGTCACAGACCGATAGACCTTGTTAATATTTACAATGAAACACAGGTAGGACCAGAGTCTAATTTTGTATTGGACATACAACTCATAAGTACACTCAAGTAAAACATTTGCATGATTTGCTAGCATTCATATCAAGTGTAGAAGTACTGTTTGTTTGCAGAAAACACTTTACAATTTGACTAGTTAGAAAGGCTACATACAAGGTTAACAATTAAAGCAATTGAAAGAGTAAACTTTCACACTTGATATGAATGATATAAGTGAATGTGACAAAATGAGAAAGTGTTTTACTTCAGTGATAAGGGTTGTCCTTAATATAAACATGATAAAAGAGACTGGACATATTTTAGAAATATATTGACACCAACAGTGAGAATGTTTCATAACATACATTGCATAACTTTGTCGATGGTGTAAGTTATAAATGTAACATTGTTTTTGCTAAGCTTTGAGAACATGGTAAAAGAGTAGGGTAAAAGCTAGTAAAATCACATTGTTTTCACATAATTTTGATACAACCTTTGCATATATCAAGGGAACTTTGGTAGATTTTACTTACTTCAGTCATACTGTAGAAAGACTAAGACAATTTACACTTATCCTTCTGATTCTCAAAAAAGTGACACTTTAAACTTTATCAAAGTAATTATTCAATTTTGTTTAAATAGTGGTTTTTTTCACCAAAATTTAATATGATATAATGAATAAAATATAATTAGCATTAGTGATGTCTTATATT
The DNA here is from genome assembly GCF_964340395.1 of Glandiceps talaboti. NCBI lineage: Eukaryota > Metazoa > Hemichordata > Enteropneusta > Spengelidae > Glandiceps > Glandiceps talaboti. The sequence continues at coordinate 7,732,104 of NC_135566.1, forward strand.
AAGTGGATAACTCATTTTTACAAGACCAACTTATTTTTTAGGTGTGTCAGAAATCTGTTTTTCTCATCCATGTTTTAATCCTAAGCTGACAACAGCTTCTATAGGATCTGTGTAATAGGGATTATTTCAGTATTGTCATTGTTTTCTTACAGGTAAAATTACTGATGAAACAAGAGGATGATTTTTCTACCATTCCAGAGTATGATAAGATTTTCAGAGATGATGAAGTAAGTGTTGAAATATTCCTTGCCTTCATCAACAACCTTTGACTCACAGACAAAGTTCTCATTGTCAATTAGATTTAAAAGAAAGTGAGTCAAGCCAGTATGTAGTCTGCAAGGTACGCCATGACGGGGGTACCTTCACATTGGTCAACCCCTCCAAGGGGAGGCCGGTGAGGGGTGGAGTGACACGACGTATCTTACAGTCTAGCTTGTATGTTGTTCAGCCGTATCAGGCTTCTAGCAGACAGTGTGGCATGAATATCTCACGTTACAGACAAGAGTCAAGCTTAAGTATTCACATTCACATTCACTGCAGTGCTTGAATTAAATCCTCTTTCTATCAGGGGGTATTTGTTTGTATATGAAAAAATACAAGTTGAGCAAAACAGGAGTAAGTTGTATGCTTGGTTGTCATATTTAGCCAAGTGAACTGTTTCCACTGCAATTTTCTACTGATTTCTATTGATTTCCATAGGTACTATAGCAGCCTATCAACTTATAATTTTTGTAGTCTAGATATGATGTTAAATAGTCAATGTGCCCTGGACTACTACTAATTTGGTAGTCTAGATGTGATATTTAGTGGTCTATATGTCCTGGAGTACTGCTAATTTGGTAGTCTAGATACAGTGTTTAGTAGTATGTGTGTCCTGTCCTACAGGTACTGATAATATCAAGCCCATTTCATCTTTATATCGCAATTCTTTTTCCTTGTTTTTTATATGATGAAGATGAATTGATAGATTTTCAATGATTGATGATGTTAATATTTTACAGTCAGAAGAGGAAGATGAGGACTCTGGAAATGAAAGTGATTCTTCGGTACCTTCAGGGAAAAGAAGACGTTTAGATGAGGTAAATGAAACAGTGGGAATGGACAATATCTACTGAAGCTAATTTTTTTAGTCTGAAATTTCTAATTTATCTACTGATTATAAGGTTGGAGATGTCAAGTTTGAAGAATATATGTCATGCTGGTACTGGTATCATGTTTGTTGCTAATTTATGTAACTTACTCTGTTGCTAAATTGTATGATTTATATTTGTTAGAGAACCACTATTGCTGTCAAGTTTACTGTAACACTGTATGTTTACAGTGATTTTACTTGCAAACTTTAGTTATCAAATGCAAGAGGCTGAATGTAATAGGGTATGCTGAAGTTTGGAGAACAAATGTTTACTGTGAATTTGCTGAAGTTTTGAATGGGACATTTTTAGAAATTCTTTACTCAATACCATGAAATTATTACTTTAATTTGACAGACATGTTTATGTTGAGGTATTAAAAATTCAGGTCCTTTTGGATGATTTGTAGGATGCCTTAGAAAGGAGAATGGATAGGCGAAGGAAGAGAAGACTTTGGGAACAGGAAAGACAAGATATTATATTTGGATATGAAGAATTTTCTTTCCATGGAACGTCAGTAAGTGAAATAGTATCCTTGTTTACACCAAATTGGTTGTCTTACCTGAACTAGTACTAGTAGTAGGGTTTGGTGTCTGTGTAAAGACAGACTGAAACCACTCCAACATAGGAGTTGTGTACGAGTGTATTTAGTCATCATGATTGACAGATTTGATGGTTGCATCTCTGCTTCTATAGTTTGTTTCTAATAAGGCTGGAATCCTCAGATTTGAAGCATTGTCTTGCCTCAGTTTTTCACCACGTAATTGGAGAACCTTGTAGAACAAATATTGTTATGTGTGTTGTTCAGTTGTAGCATGAATTGTCAGTTCTCTAGGGAGTAAGTTGAGGAAGTTTTATAACCCTATACCATTGTAAGTCCCGTCAGGAGTAATAATTGTACATCGCTGTGATTATGGGATATTCTTTAAGATAAGCTGCTATAAAAGTGTACATTAGTTTGTAGTGTGTGCTACATGTATTATTTGTGTATTACATACAATCCATATTTGATGGAGCATGCCTATATACTTGTACACAAGACTTCTGTCTTGTCTAGTCTTTCTGATAAATCAGTCACTTTCAAGCTTTGTACACCTGTACTTGTAACTGTTCATTGTTATCAATTTCGTTGCAATCAAAAGGCGCAGCTCAGGCTTGAATTTTGATTGGTGAAGAGTGACAAACACAACTTTAATGATGATATTAACTATACATGGACTGATTGCCGTTCATAAACACAAATAATTAACATTAAATTATATTTCTTTTTTTTAACAGTCAGCGATAGTACTTTATGAAGAATTAGCCTGGAAGATGTCAAAAGACACCAATGAATTATTATGGTATGTACTTATATTTACAAGACATGTAGCTACTTTATAATCATCTTGAGAAATCATTGGATTCCCACTACGTTTATATTTGTAGTCATTCCTTAAACTCTTGAGAGTTGTATATTTTAACATACCAGCAAATTATTAACCTGGTTGACAAGTCAATGCCTAATTGGGTGCCTTGTTGTGTTTACTGATAGTTGTAGTATTGGTCACTAACTTGTTTTATAAATAATAATTGGTTTAAAAGGATACTTTTGGGGCAAATGTCAGTTATTTTGGCCAAGGCAAAGCCATGACACTTTTGGGGACGACATCTCTTATTTTGTCTGAGGTGAAGTCAAGGACAAAACTGATGTTTACCCCAAAAAATCTCCCTTATAAATCCATTGAACTGGTGAAGTCTCATACTATGGGGAAGTCATATTTGGAATTGACAAGTTTTTTTTTTTTAAATTGAGGCCATGGTTGAAACAACAGGTTTGAGATGGAGAGGAGTCTAACTAGTTTTAAAGATTACAAAGCTCATACCATGTTGATTTTATAATACTCCACGTTTGATTTACCTTTCAGGTTAGCTATACTTGGTTTGACAAGTCAGATCATTATTGGCAAGATTGAAAGGTAAAGATTTCAGTTTCGGTTTCACAAATAGAATTTGATAAATCAATTTGGTAAATGGTAGGTTATAAAGTAACATATTGGTGGCGCTGCGATAGCCTATGGTACATGTATGTGTGTAGTTCAGGCTATTGTAGGACTACTAGTAACTTTATTTTATAGTTTGGATGACATCATCTTTTAATTCTGGTATGATATGGGTCCCGGTTATTGATGGTCAAATGGTTTGTGTTGCTGGCTCATGATCTACACTTCACTGGTTTGCTCCAATATGAAACTTGCTCAGCAGTGTTATTGAACAAACCAGTGAAGTGTAGATCGTATGCCAGCCATGCAGCTCATTGTTTCTGATTTGATTATTGAAAGAATAAAACAAGATTTGAATTTCCCTTCTCAACTGACTTTATTCAACTTTGTATGTCATTGTATCTATCAATCTCATTGAATTTTATTGTGTACATGATAACGTGTAATTGCTTATTTTCAGGGACAAATATGTGAGTGATGTAGATGAACTTAATCGACATGTATCACGTCACAATCATCCTTTGAATGATGAAGATATGGCAGTGTCAGTGGATTGTCTTAGGATTGCATTTAATAGAGAGTATCCTTTTTATCATGTATATACATCAGAGATTCCATGGTATTTTGTTTCAGCTATATAGACTCACTAGGTATACGGTAAGACTCATCAATCCAGTTGAGACAAATGGCGCCCTCTATGGTATATTATGTAAGGAATGTATGCAGAAAGGGCTTCAATTTAAACTATGTTTGGTAGATTTAGCCTTGTGAATATTTGCAGCTACAATTTTCTTTTGATTTAGATTGGTTTAACAGAAAACCACCTCATAAATTTAGTAGTCTAGATACAATATTTAGTAGTCTATGTGCCCAGTACTACTGCTAATTTCAATCCCTGTTTTCATAGAATATAATATGAGAGTTGATATCTCTGTATGCACAATTAGACATACATACAGCAATGATTAAGAAGAATGTTTTATGGAATATGATAAACTATAATCCACTTCTGAATAGTCTTGGTAAACAATACTTCTAGTAAGTTTTGCAGAATGATATAACTCCATTTCTCCATTTTGCAATTTAGTGGTACCGGTATGTCAAAAATCATGTGTGGTATGTACATGATAAATGGAATAATTGTTGTCAGAGTGTACATATTACACGAATAGAGATTAGAATAGGTTGAATTCTTCCTTACATATTGTACCAGATTACGTCTATCACTTTACAGACATTGGTCTATCTTTGAAAGTCTGTGTCATTCAGTCTATACAGCTTGTAGGTAAGTCACTCTGATTTGACCAATTACACACATGGGCTTAGAGGGCACACTGACTGTCATCGAGTTGACACAGCCTGTACTTTGTATGATATGTAGATTAGTCAGTCTCCGTTTCATGTGCATGATCTGAACAATTACTCACACACACAGACGTGACTACTTGGAACATGACTCTTTGACAGTTAATGTCACCAGGTCTACACAGCTTGTAGGTGTAATAGTCTTTTAGGTCAGTGATCCAGACAGTTACACACAAAAACTTGTTGAGTTGCCTTGAAGCATAAATTGTGATGTGCACACTTGTCTAGACAGCTGTGAATGAAGTAGTCTGTGTCATTGTCCTCACCAGTAGACTTGAAAAAGAGAGCGAGATATATATGGTCAGGCAATGTAAATATTATTCCCCAATATTTTTCATCATTTAACCAAGGAAAATAGGAGCGACCTAAGGGGCCTTGTCATTACTAGTTGATAGACTACCTGTAACAAAACCCTTCAGTCACAATTATTTTTCATGACTGAATAAGAAAAGTATTGATGAATGATGTTGTTATACCTCCACACATGACAAGCATATTTAATGAAAAATCTGGAATGTTTTGACCCCTGTTTCGAGCATCACGACAAAGCCAATGACATAGATGCAAATTGTCGCAACATAGAATTCCCAGGGTATAAATCCTATTTTTTTATTGATTACAATTATACATGTTTTTTGTGTTCCACAGTTTTAAAGTATGGACAATGAAAGGGAAGAAGAAACTGCATGAATTCCTGGCTGATATGGGTCTACCATTGGTTCAGTGTAAACAGAAATATTCTTCTATGGATATCACTTTGAAAGAAAATCTGAGTGAATGGATTAACAAGTCGGCAGAAAAGTTTGGGTAAGACTCACTGATCAGAATAAACTTACACCTGGAGTAAGGTAGCAGATTCAATATTAACTTGATAGAGTGAAATTATAACATTTCATAGCACTCCATGATGATGTTAAAGTTATTGATTTTCAGGTTCCAATATGCGTTGAGTGAGACGACATCATTTATATTGTGACTTTTAGACTTGTTTTGTCTTTATTACAAACATTTTCCTCTTGAAATGATGGAAATACATGTCGGCTTCTTTATATATAATTGTGTGTGATTTTATACAATAATGACTATATGCCATCAATGACAGAGAAGGACTTTACTGGTAAACCCAGGGAATGGTCCTTAGTTTCAACATTGGCCTTTATTTTATCCAGTCTCTATTTTGAATTTGATGTTAGACTTTACAGGGGAATTTGAAAGTGGAGATGATACTGATGGGGAGGGGGGTTGACTCAGTTACATTTTAATTTCCATGTACACACCTTGCAAGTACATTATCAAAGTAAAACATTGCAAATGTCTATGTTTCCTGTCTTTGCTTTGATCTCTCCCCCCCCCCCCCCCCCCAAAAAAAAAGGCCACTTCACTACGCTGTCGTCATACTCATATTTGCTTATTTACCTTACAGGTTAGATGACATATTTCTCCCATCATTCCAAGCACAGTATGGATACAAGAATAAGGTAAAGATGTTTTACTGATAGTAGCAGTTTGAATATTTCAGCTTTGAGAGTTTTAATTTGATATTGATAATGCTAACCTTGGCCAGTGATAAACTCAGGTACTAGTATTAGGTTGTGATTCAGCAACTCCATCCTTGCTATTATATATCAGAAAAAGATGTCCAGTGTAAAAGGAAAACAGAATTCTCTTTCTAGATTTCAATCTTTTGAATGAATACACCGACAAATCTTGCTACATTCTTCTTCTTTAAATGTACTACTATATGTAAAAATGTTGTGAATTTTCCTTATTGATATTGACAGTACTAATAGTGATGTAGTACTAATAGTACTAGTAATGTACCAAATAAGGAAAATTCACAACATTTTCTTGAAATCTTGAACAAATACTAAAAACAGTACTGAACTATCATTTATTTGTGTTTCATAATTTTCATATTGACTTCATAAGGTATGTAGTATTTGAAATCCTCAGTTTGGTAGAGACCTGTTCCCAAAGAATTCTGTAAACATTTTACGGTTTCTATTCAATCTTGAAATCAATCTCTTTTTTTGAAAAAGTAGACTGAGATGTAAAACTAGTCAAAGATTTACATTTAAGATCTTTTTGTACTGTATTCCTCCTGCTGATTCCAAGGAATTCTGACTCTAGAGTAAAATGTCTTTATTCAGGGTAAAACTCAACAAACATTACAAACAAACGATGTATGGTGTTGAAGCGTTGGGTTCTTTCTGTGGAGGCCTCATACACCAACAATCACATTATAAACATCCACTTACAATCTCAATAGATACATAAACATAACTATAAACCCATTGTGACAATGTATAGTACCTCCAGATATCCAAAGTGAAAGTTAGGCAATCAAATTGTCCCGATAATTGTCTATGAAGTGTTTACAAGTTTGAGCCAGCTTTACAAGTTCAGGAAATGAATTTACTGTTAGAAGAGATAACAAGTAACTGCTTTGTTATATTCTGGTCTGAGAGATAACAGTCTTGTGTTTGTATTTGCGTGTCTTGTAGTTTTGTGCTGCTGATGTGGTTCATGCTGTTGGAGCTATCCTGGAGTCAGTGGTAAGATCACTTTCTACACTCTTGCCAGAAGTTTGTAACTGTGACTTTACATGATCGTAAACATAGTACTATTAAAATGTAGATATTTTCGCTGCTAGAAAATTTTGTGATTTTATTGTCTTCAGGTAGTTCTCAAAGACTAATTTTTACTAATCACCAGACTGGTACATTGTGTTCATGTACAAGAAGGTATGTTAGTAACTATTTATTTTTGCGTTTTTGTTTTCTAGCGAAATTAGTGAAAACAAGTCTTTAGTGAAAATTTCCAGGTTTACAGTATACTGAAAAGCTAGGATTTTTTACCACTAGAAAATTTTACAATTGTAGTCTTCAGGTATAGCTCTTCTACTGTTTTTTATTGCTATTATAGTATTAACTTTTATTTTTTTTCCATATTTGTAGGAAAAAGACAAAACTGCTGAACAAAAGTTTCTTCAAGCATTTGATAGCCTATCAAGGTATGTATGTATGTATGTATGTATGTATGTATGTATGTATGTATGTATGTATGTATGTATGTATGTATGTATGTATGTATGTATGTATGTATGTATGTATGTATGTATGTATGTGTGTATGTATGTATCTATGTATGTATGTATGTGTGTATGTATGTGTCTATGTATGTATGTATGTATGTATGTATGTATGTGTGTATGTATGTATGTATGTATGTATGTATGTATGTATCTATGTATGTATGTATGTGTGTATGTATGTATCTATGTATGTATGTATGTGTGTATGTATGTATGTATGTATGTATGTGTGTATGTATGTGTGTATGTATGTATGTATGTATGTATGTATGTGTGTATGTATGTATGTATGTATGTATGTATGTGTGTGTGTATGTATGTGTGTGTGTATGTATGTATGTGTGTGTGTCTGTATGTATGTATGTATGTATGTATGTATGTATGTATGTGTGTGTGTCTGTCTATGTGTGTGTATGTATGTATGTATGTATGTGTGTCTGTCTGTCTGTCTGTGTGTCTGTATGTATGTATGTATGTATGTATGTGTGTCTGTATGTATGTATGTATGTATGTATGTATGTATGTCATTGTCTGTCTGTCTGTCTGTCTGTCAGTCTGCCCATCCGTCCTTTGTCTGTCTGTCTGTCTGTCTGTCTGTCTGTCATGTCTATATCTATCAATCTATCTATTATGTCTGTCTGTATTTCAGTTCATGTAGATATCTATCTGTCCGTATATTTGTCTGTGCAACAGTAACTATTTGCACTAAAAATGATACACCACATTAAACATATACACATGCTTCTTCACATTCCTTGTTCTTTCTTTTTTGACAGAAATAACTTAAAATACTTGTTGAATGGTTTGGAGTCAGCAAAAAAGCAATTGATGGCTATATTGGAGCAAGTGAGGACATTACTAGACATGAACCAAGTCATATGTGCTGGTCCATTCCTCTATGCCTATATACAGACTGGTAGTCCTGATGCACATTACTTCTCACACCCAGTTTGTCTCACAATGTTAGCACGATTTACCTTGGAAGCATACATCAATGCAGTAAGTGCAGATAGTTTTATGTCTGTCATGAAGGCTATCTTACAATGTTGGCACGATTTACCTTGGAAGCGTACATCAATGCAGTAAGTTCAGATAATTTTGTCTGTCATGAAGTCTGTCTCACAATGTTAGCACGATTTACCTTGGAAGCGTACATCAATGCAGTAAGTTCAGATAATTTTGTCTATCATGAAGTCTGTCTCACAATGTTAGCACGATTTACCTTGGAAGCATACATCAATGCAGTAAGTTCAGATAATTTTGTCTGTCATGAAGTCTGTCTCACAATGTTGGCACGATTTACCTTGGAAGCATACATCAATGCAGTAAGTGCAGATAGTTTTATGTCTGTCATGAAGGCTATCTTACAATGTTGGCACGATTTACCTTGGAAGCATACATCAATGCAGTAAGTTCAGATAGTTTTATGTCTGTCATGAAGGCTATCTTACAATGTTGGCATGATTTACCTTGGAAGCATACATCAATGCAGTAAGTTCAGATAGTTTTATGTCTGTCATGAAGTCTGTCTTACAATGTTGGCACGATTTACCTTGGAAGCGTACATCAATGCAGTAAGTTGAGATAGTTTTATGTCTGTCATGAAGTCTGTCTTATAATGTTAGCATGATTTACCTTGGAAGCATACATCAATGCAGTAAGTTCAGATAATTTTGTCTGTCATGAAGTCTGTCTTACAATGTTAGCATGATTTACCTTGGTCATACATCAATGCAGTAAGTTCATATAGTTTTATGTCTGTCATGAAGTCTGTCTTACAATGTTGGTATGATTTACCTTGGAAGCGTACATCAATGCAGTAAGTTCAGATAGTTTATGGCTGTCATGAAGTCTGTCTTACAATGTTGGTATGATTTACTTAAGTGGAAGCATACATCAATGTGGTAAGTTGAGATAGTTTTCTGTTTCTGTGTCCCACATGCAGTCTTTCTGACTATGTTAGCATAGTTTACCTTGGAAGCATACATCAATGCGGTAAGTTTATCTTATGTCTATGAGGAAGACATTTTGAACAAAACTGACTCAAAGAGTTCAAATAGGAAATGAATTTCAGTATCTCTGTTATCAATGTGTTCAGCTTAAAACTTTCTGTTACAAATCAACAAACGTCATAATAATTTTGTGTTGATGTCTTTGTTTTTATTTGTCAACAGAGTAAAAGTAAAAGAGCTAAGACCTTACCACTGGTGATGTGTGCACCGTTAGATCTCGATAAAGGTACTTCAATAGTGGTTGGTATACCACCTAAAAGAGAACAAGAAATACTCACTAAAAAGTAAGTGGATTCACAGCAAAATATCTAAGATATTTAGGTCATGAAGAAAGAGTGTTTTGTTTTTTGTCCCCGTCTGCATCACTGCATGTGCATATCAAGGTACAATGTAGTTTCCTTGATGATATCATTACCAAATGATAAAATAAACGTGGAGTCATGATGGGTGAATGGTTAGCCTGACTGGCTTGGAATCTACAGGTTGCAGGTTCGAGCCCTGTCCCTGTCTGCTGTTTGTTTCTGAGTGGCTTAAGTCCATGGGCAAGATTTGAACCACAACTGTGCCTCAGTCAACTCAGCTGTATAATTGGGGACCTGGTAGGATGTAGGTTGCAATGTGAAGGCTTTAATCCTATGCGCTTAAATGGCTGCAATGGATTGTATGCTCCTCGGCAAGTTGAGGAAGACTAAAGGGCCGTTGTGCCATTCTGATCCGAGCCAGGGGTAATAATTGTAAAGCACTTTGAGCACGGCGTGGGAAAGCGCTATATAAGAACCCAACATTATTATTATTATTATTATTATTATTGCTGTGTATGAAATGCTAGACAAGTAGGTAATGACAAAGTAATAATGCATTTGGTGATAATTGAACATATTGTCTACTCATTGTCTATTTGCAGTTTCTTTGGTAGGGCGTTTGAACAAGCTGGAGAGAAGACCAGTTCAAGGACCTTATTAGATAATTTTGACTCTTCAAGTAAGTTAAAATGTGTCTGAATAAAGTCATATATTGAAAACCGTCTAGATGATATCGAGTGAAAATTTCTATTCACAGTCAAACAATTTCTTGGAAGTGAATCCCAAATCAAACCAAGTTGTACACATTCAAACAGGAAATACAGAATTTATTTTCTGGTTGTACCTCATCTATGACAATGGTTCTGTGATACATGGAATATGAGTCAAAACATGCCGTCTCACCTTTAGTTTCCCCATTTTTCCCTTACAAAGTCATGTATAATTTCATAATTTCATAATTCTTCAACTTTCATTCAGTTGGAAATGATCATGGCATACGGATCTTTGGCATGTTGTGGTAAGGCCCTAATGTAATTTGCATTTAAGTTGGCTGAATCAAGACAAATACTTTGAAATGTTAACTCATTACTTTAATACTAAGTAATCCAAATATTTTCTATTTTTTTCCGACTTCAGTTATAGAAATGAAAACCGAAGACAGAAGTAAATTTTTTGATGCCCTGATATCCCTGTTATCCTAACTTAGACTTTGCTATTACGTCAAGAATTTAAAGACTGGTTTGCACTCTGTGTATTGTAATGTTATGAAATGGAAACTTTGCAGAGACAAAGAGAAATACTTAATTACACTAGACATGGTATTCAACACTATGGGATAGCAAACAGGAATCTATAAAAGACACATAACAAGTGTTTAGCACTAAGAAAGAGCAACTGTACATCAGTACTCCAAGACAAGGTATTAACACAGGGATGACTGGGAAATGTACATCAGTACCCCAAGAAGACGAGATATCAACAAGGAGGGTTAAGGACAGAGAAATGTACACCAATACCTAAGAGAAATGTACGTCAGTTCAACTAAAGTTTAAAGGGATGAGAGAGAATGTAAATCAAAAGGATGAGACAGAAAGTAACACAAAGGAATGCAACAGAAATGTACATCAGTACCCCAAGAAGACAAGATATCAACAAAAAAGGATAAGGAGAGAGAAATGTACACATTACCCAAGACATCAACACAAATGGATGAGAGAGAAATGTACGTCAGTCCATCAAAAGTTTAACAGGATGAGAGAGAAAGTAAAACAAAGGGATGAGAGAGAGAGAGAGAGAGAGAGAGAGAGAGAGAGAGAGAGAGAGAGAGAGAGAGAGAGAGAGAGTAACACAAAAGGATGAGAGAGAAAGTAACACACAGGGCTGACAGAGAAATGTACATCAGCGCTCAAAAACAATTTACCAACACAAAGGGATTTCAAAATGTACAGTTATCCAGTATTCATTCAGGCCTTTACTTCTGGTCTCTAGGCTGCTTGCAAACAACACTCGTCAAAAGACTGAAAGAAATCTTAGTGAAATACCACTACATGTATGTCTTCCAGAGGCTGTCAAATAACTGACAACATACCCATATTCTGTCAGAGGATGTGATAAAGTGTATAGTGTATATAAAAACTATAGGTTTGTATGTGATATGTAGCTTAATTATTAATCTTTATATAGTGTAAATTAAATTAGAACATAATTGTCAAGTATTTTTTCCCTTCACTTTCTTAGCAGTTTTACTTATTTTATCAAGTTAAAGTTTATATAATTATGTTGTAAAAAGTAATAGGTATTGTAAAACTTTTTGTATATTTGTAGTGCCTATAGACCTGTTATTGGTTCCAAAATGCATTGGATTTTGTATGGTAGGGGTGGGGGTGGGGGTTGGTTGCATATGCTACTCAAGGGATGGTTGTCATTTGAGCATGCCTTGGGGTTCTACAGTAAAATCCTTCGCTGTCATTGATGGTGTGTGCTCTGTTCTATAAAATCATTACCAATTCAAGAGTTCAATGTGTCTTGCCATCATTTCACGTTGAAAAATGAAGACTAAAAATAACAACATATGTGGCACTCTCACTCAATGCATCTTGGAACTGAAAAACTGACCATTGCTTAACAGGTTGATTAATTGAATTTCTCAATATATCTCAAACTTTGTTAGTCTGTAAGGTGCACCATGACATACTCTAGTTCCAAACTGGTACAGTATTATGTATTAAAAACTTTATTACTTTACCAGTCTAGTCAAGGCAGTTACAGAAGGTGTTAAATTGTGGTGCTCCCCTGTAGTGAGCGAAGCGCGAAGGGGCACATGTCAGTAGTAATCCATCACAAACTGACAGGCTGTTGTCATCGGACTGCACTGATATGCAAATGTCCTATCAGGACTCGTCTGTTTAAACTAAAATCACATGGGGACGCGACGATGTCATCATGTTTATATGAACACGGTTGGGGGGGGGGGGATACAGAAATATGTACTCGAACAACTGCCTTGACTACACTGGTAAAGTAATTAATACTGTATCAGTTTGGAACTAGACTAACCATGACAGGGCACCCGCACACATCGGTCAACTGGTGGCCAGTAAGAGCAGAACGACACAACATATCTTACAGTCTAACACTTTGTGTACATTTATTGTCTGTCGCAAAAGGTTGGAAAATTGATTTGATATCTTCTTAGACAGACTGAAAATGTAACAAATAGAATATAAAGTCTAATGCAGAAATTATAAATATATCTTATGTGTTATTGTGTCTTGTATATTTTGTGTCTCTTGTTCTATGTTGTATATTTCCAGTTTTGGTAGTTTTTTAGCAAAGGCATTTGCCAGTGGAGTAGATGCAATATTTATTGCATGAAATGACAAATAAATTGAAAGGTGTATTCTTATCTGATTATTAACTTTATACTGGTCTGTCAGTGTGTGTGTGTGTTTGTGTGTGTGTGTCCGTGTGAGCCCTCACCATCACTAATTGCACTATAGTTACTTATGACATTTTGAGCTCATTGTCTATTCTGCGACAGCTACTTCTTAGGGCACTGCCTGTATTTAATTCTGTTTCTCATTGTAACACCTTATAAATGATGGGTTGGTTCGTTGGTTAAAAATGAAAAAAGTAAGTATATGTGTGTACATGTTGGCGATATTTCCAATTCATAATTGTACTTTCATTCAGAAGGAAACATTCAATCATTTGTTTTTATTATAGTCCCCAAATTTCAGCAATAAATTATCATTTCAATATGTGGTTGTGGGTTGCCATTGTACAGTCGGTGACATGATTTGTTTCTAATCCTGCCACAGAGGGCATCAATTTTTAAAAACAAAATATTTTGCTAGATTGAAGAAATGTAGGGTTATTTGGGTTATGATTGAGAAACAGAATTAACTACAGTCACCCCTTTTCTGGCTATGATATTGCTATTCCTGTATACATCTCTACCCCCCTCCATCTGTTGCAGGCAGTGGGGGGGGGGGCATATCAATATAGTTGGAAGAGCCTACAGTTGGATGTCATCCAATCACAAATGGTGATCAAGCAGAAGTATAAAATGCCCAAATTTTGAATGGAATAGTGAGTGAACAATAGGAATAAATGGATTCTTGTAATACCAAGGGCTTGGGCCATTTGTGAGAGCAAACATTGGTGTCTGCATCTGTGTGTTTAACAGCTGGAATTTAGTTTCATTTCTATTTATAGATTTATTTATTTATTCATAAACATGCAGTCCCATAATTCCGTAATATACAAACTAAAATACTTTTAAAATATACATACTTTAAATATTAGGGTAAGGTGGAAAGAAACCTCTGAAATCCTAGTTGTGTGCACTCCCCCCCCCCCCTCCCCACTCAATATAATTGTCACAATAGAATGTTTTAACTAGATCATTAATTTTTAATGTACAGGTAAAGGTCCTTCCTACCTCCGTGGTATAAACTATAAAGATGGGGATCTTGTCAACATGTGTCTGAATGGAGTGTATAGTCGTGTATGTCTGTGTGTGTGCCTTAAGTAATTAAAATCCCGATTTGATTCAATAAATAAATTGATATTTTTCTTTTCATTTATCTCAGAAGCTAGTATATGCATTTCTTATACTGTATAACTTATAAGTGTATTTGATTATGATAGCTTATATCACTTTGTCAATAAATGAACTCAATAATATACAATTTATGCAACTATAGAATGTCATTCTCCCAGTTTCACTACGACCATTACAACTATGTGCTACATTCGCACAAGCAGCACATGGCATGGCACGCATGTGTTTTTTGTTATTTTTCCATTACATCGATGTTCGTTTGTTCTCATTTTCCGCGAAGCTTGTACGCATGTCCCATGCAAATTACCAACAATCAATATGGCGCTGCATGTTACCCTGTGATGCTCGAAATTGTTCGTGAAATCTCCACTGAATGGCTGAAATTTAAATGATACTTGGCACAACGTGACATTTTAATGCCTTTCGAAAAGCATAGGATGAGTACTGCAACTATTAACCGCGATGATATCGCTCAAAGTCGTGGTAATATGTCAGAAACTATTCACTCTGGGCATTTCATGGTTAGCGATATCCACGACAGGGAGTTAAAACCAGGCTATGATTTTAGCAAAGCCAGAAAAGATACCTATAAAGACTATAACTTTGTTCCATCGGGAAACTCAAATACAGCAATTGATGCCTCCCTGAGTAAGCTGTTTGAATCGCTGACCATAGCTTTCAGGTAGGTGTATTTGTAAAGACAAGAGCGTGTGTGTATGCTGTGTGATGGAGGATCGAATATTGGTCCGTCGATGCGATGTGACCTAGCTGACTTCCACCATGCACATGACGCGACGTGCTTGTTTGCACGTTTTTACTGTGGACTTATTTTGTTCGTGTCCAAGTATATATGATGTGACTGTTAGATTGCATATTGTGTATTCATTCAGTTGTACCTTTTCATTCTTTGATTTCCGTGGAAAATTCCACATTGTGAACTTCTTTACGACGGTCTATGACGTAAACACATTGCAATTTATGGTCTAAATAAGTGATGTCTAGTGTTTTCCTGTAGATTTTGTGAATCCGAGCCATGTCTTTTACACAGTTCCACTATATATGATATTTATGATAGAAGGAGTGTATCTGAATCAGGGCATTTTGGGTGTTAGACTTTGTGATATTAGCATAAACCCATAAATTCACACCTTATCAAGTTGCCAAAAAGCTAGCTCAGCAACATCGCATCGTTACCGTTATGTAAGCAGTTATTGTGACCCATGTATGCCATCGAGTTGAACTTTCACCTTTTCATTATTTTTCTTCTCCCATAACCATTTCCTCTCAATATTCAGTTTAATGTACTTGATGTGAAATAGTTTGATAAAAAAAAACTTTTCTAATGACAAAAGGAGATTATGATCAAGATACATGTATGCATGCAATTGTAAGTAAAATTACCCTACCACCATTAAATGTTGCGTTGTTATCAATAACTTGAGAGATGTGTATAGCATTTGTAATTCACATTACTACAGCATACAGTATATGGTATTTAACATATTGAGTTGGATTTAATTTGAATGAGGTCTAGAGAAATTCTACACCACACTGTTAAAGCCACACAAGCATCTCTTTGTTGATGAAGGTTACTTGGGGCTACTATTACACATACATGTAATAAAGCCCCCTCCAAACTTTAAATGATTTGTAACTCCCCCCCCCCCTCCAAACTTGATGTAATTGTCATGTATAAAATGTCATATAACTAATGATGAATAGTAAAATCGTCAATCGATGACCAGTGCACCACAGATATAATAGGGAGAATTAGCCTTAAAATCGTATGTAACATATATGATCAAAGCATAGACCCTCCACATCGAGGGTCTATGATCAAAGCCAATTATTTGTTGTACTAGCTAGCTTTTGATATTTTTACTCCTGAATGTATGACATATCAGACTATTGTAATACTGTAGACCTAAATATTTTCACCACTAGAAAATTTTACGTTTTTACAGTTTTCAGCTAGTTCTCGGACTAATTTCTACTAGTAATATAATTACCAGACTGGTACATTGTGTTTATGTAGAAGGAGGCATTTTAGTCACTACAATGTACTTGTTTTTATGTATTTGTTGTCCAACGGAATAAGCGACAATAAGTCAAGCAAAAATTCCCAAGTTTACACTTTAGCTAAGCTGAATGGTTGTTACCATAAAACCAAAGCAAAACATTTTCGCTGTATGTACCACAATTGTTTACTAGCATCCATGTCAAGTGTAAATGGTAAAAATAATAAAACAAGGGAACTGTAATGCTGACTAAGTACACCATACTGTCAGTGTCAAATTGATATGAATTTGTACATTATATAGCCTATTCTTCATACAGTTACATTAGCCAATGAATATTCTTGTCTTGAAAGTTCATTGTCAACTGTATCTGCCAGCCCAGGCTATTGTCTCAAGCACAATAACATACAGTGGGGGATTGTTAGTATTGTTAGTACTTGCATGCAGACAATGTTTTCACATGCTTATTCTCCTTTCTACCTAAAAATATATACAAAAGTGGTATTTTAATAGTTCCCAAAAACATGAAAACTAACAGTTTAATTTTGATAGCTGCAGAGGCCATTGTTTCAGTCCTATGCTTTTGAAATCATTGCCATTGTTTCTTCTAATTGTTTCAATGTAAATCATTGTTCTTTTGTTAGTCATAGACAGAGTGTTTGTTGCATCAAATTATGCAAGCGACAACTTGTGAGTGAGAAAAGGAACCCTTCAAGCTTATATGTAGACCCTCCACTAACGTTGGTAGAGGGTGTGTGCTTCAAGTAAGGCTAAAAATAAAATACCATGTATGTGTGGTACTATTCAATGAACACTCTCATTGTTAGTGCAGCTGACAGTTGTTGTTTATTACTAGTAATTTCTGTGCTATGAACCGAACATTTCATCACTCTGATGTACCTTTTATCACTGCTAATCAGCTAAGGACAAGGATGTCATAAGACGTGATTTATTGAGGTTTGGGTCATGGCAAAGCAAGTTGTGTTCCTAGCTATATGGGTGCTTTACATGTACATGTAAAAGGTCTTATTGTAGTCTAGGACCTCAGATAAAAATGTTAACATTTTTTTCTGTCAGTTCCATGTATTCCATTCCTTTCTCTGGTAGCTATTCACATATCCATAATTGTGTTTTAGAATTGAAATGAAATGACAGCTGTCTTATTTTTTGTGCAAAAGTCAGAGACTGTATTTTTGCCATAATTTATTGCATTCTATTTATTCTAACAATGGCCAAATTAAGAAATATCTGTCTTTCAAATACACAAATTGTATGTAGGTTTTCTCAAATTCTTTTGAACCCTTTGTTCAAAATTCTTGAGGGTATATAATTGTTTTATGTGATTTTGTTTTAGAAGTATATAAGCTGCTAGGGAGACATGTTATCAGTGCTATTAAGTAAACATGTATGGCTTTGTGGGTGCCTGATTGAGGTGTCGCACATGAATCATCAATTTCCATTGATAATATGGTTGTTATGAAGTGTATGCTCAGACCATTGAAGGTCTGAAGTGCATGTAACACATTCTTAGCCATCTCACCCCATGGAATGATTGTAAAAAAAATAGAATAAAATAAAAAATAGAATACATGTCGTGAAATGATATCTTCAGATCAGCAGTACATACAAGGTGACCATGAACAGCTTAGTTGAAGCAGTTACAGTCAGTTTTCTGTGACCCTGGTATAAAGACCCTCAGTTTAAATGAAACCAGAAGCTACTCATTGTTGTTGTATCTGTAGAAGTTCACCAAACAGAGATATGGTACATTTTTGTACCTGCAGCATATTTGGTGTATGCTGTCTATGGCAATTTTAATGTGCAAGCCGTGCAAAATATAGACAGTGATATAGCCACAGTATATTGAATGTATACCTGGGGGGTGGGGGTGGGTATGTCAGTAGAAGTTCACCAGACAGAGATATAGCTGCAATATCAGTCACAAAGATACAGCCACAGTATACTACATTGTATATGTGACTTTGTAGAAGGTCACAAAGAGATATACAGATGTCGATAGACAGTGACCTCGCCATAGTATATTTAGTGTCATGATGAATTGCAGCTTAAAAGTTAAATACAAGTAATATATTATTCTATTGACAGAGATAGTAATTGTATTGTAGGTAACATCTTTATCAGTTTAAAAAGTTAAGTCGGTGGTAACGATAAACCTTGTCCCCCATCTAAACCATGAACAGCTTGAGTAGATGAAACATATTTGTTTATTATGCATACTTCTGTTGCACAGAGCATTGTGAACTCTCTATACACTCTTAACCCAATACTTGATGGGGTTCATGAACTGATGTATTAAACTACATGCTACAGGTACTGCAATGTTTAGTGTACATTGCGACATATCCAATGTATACTGTAAATATGACATTATTATAAAAAAAAAGTATACTGGTAATTTGACTGATTATTAATACAACCACACTGGGTATGCACACTGGGAGAACATTATAGAAAACATGAATGAAAAATACACATCTCAATATTGTCTATGGAGAATACAAATCAGCTGTTCTATTTTTGTCAGTTACAGTATTGTACATATTGTATACCTGATAACCTTGGTAGGTTTGGGGTCATATGTCTACTAAATTTTATCATTATGGTGTTTGTGTGCTGGTACACCCATGTTATTTATGACACAATTGACAACAGTGCTGTAGTGGAAGGTAGTGTAGTGTAGTATAGGGGCTGTAAAGTTCATCTAAGGACACTATTGTCTCCCTCCATGTTATCAAGTCTTGAAATAGAATTCAAATCCAAGGTAGCTCTCACTGATGTTTTTACGTGTGACTAGGATTCTTTGATGATAAATGTATGGTGTCTGTTATTCTTGATATTTCATGATGATATGATGATGATGGTTGTGGTGGTGATGATGATGATGATGATGATGATGATGATGATGATGATGATGATGATGATGATGATGATGATGATGATGATAACGACAATGATGATGATGATGGTGATGATGATAGTGATGATGATGATGATGATGATGATATAAAATATCACATTCATGTTTGTGATTTTAAAAAATGCTATTCCTGATATCAAAATTTTATCATGATTTATACGATTGATGGAGAAATTTGTCAATTGATACCTGTATTTTGTTCT
This sequence comes from Glandiceps talaboti, assembly GCF_964340395.1. Lineage (NCBI taxonomy): Eukaryota > Metazoa > Hemichordata > Enteropneusta > Spengelidae > Glandiceps > Glandiceps talaboti. The sequence goes on from NC_135566.1 coordinate 7,751,715, forward strand.
TTGGACCTTAATACCAGTGTAGTCAACAGTCTGTATGTGTATTATAAGACAGCAACTTATACAGTAGTTGTAATATTTTATCACTAGCAGTGAAAACGTTTGTGTAAGCTCCCCATGGAAAAGGTTCACAATAAAGTTTGGTGTACCTCTTCAACCTTTTCACCCAGACTGTGACAGTAATGTCACCAAGTCAAGCTTGTTTGTGCATGTAGACAAAGTAACACACAAAACATACTAGTCATACAATACAATCCTGACAATGTCTTCTAAGTTATTGGCACATACATGTATGTTTATAGTTTAAATACATAGTTTTTTTCCTAGGTAGAGGTTTTGTTAACCAGTCAAAATCTACCTGTGTTCCAGGACTAGGTATTTTACCAGGGTTCCTGACCGAAATTATGATACAGCAATTGATGCAAGTTTTAGCATATTCTCCTATTCTGTTACCAAGGTTCCCAAATCTTGGCAAAACTTGTTTATATTGTGGTCTGTGATTTTGCCCTGATCTCTCACTAACTGCTTATATTGTAATGCTTTCAATGGCAATTGATCAATTTAGCCACATCACAAATAGCTGTTTGTAGATATTTACATAATATTCGTTATATGTAAAGTATGTCATGCTTGTGCTCATCTCAACAGCTGACATTTACATATTGACTTCATTTGAATATGATCAATCAGGCTGATGTATGTTATCACTCCCCATTGCAACCAATCAGTTAATTTGAGGGAGTATTTTCAAACAATCAGTTTGAGTGTATGATTTTCAAACCACATTGGTAGCATTACAAGCAGTTAGTGACATAGTCTCTGTTACCCAGACTCTCACCGCTAGGGGCTCTTCTACAAGACCACCCAGATGATGAGTGTGGGGAAACCATGTTTCAACTACCCCACACCAGTAGTTTCACAGTACATTTGTTGTAATTTAGATGTCTCACTCACTTGAGAAGTGATAACTTGTCGTGAAAGTATCTAAATCGTTTTAGCCTACAATGTTGGACATGAAGTATTCCCCAGCATGCACTACTCTTATAGCTACTTCCTGTGCAAGCGAGTTGGAATCTCGTTTCCCCAGTCTTGCGTTTGGGGAGGTCTCGTAGGCAGAGCCCCCCGGTGACGAGAGTCTGGGTAACTGAGACAGCAAAGCAAAAACTCAGATCATGATGTAAACAGGCTCGTCAGTAAATGTGGAAGCTAAACATATGGTGTTTACCTATTGATGAATGATAGATTTTGACGGAAAAAAGCAGTTTTGGAAGTCTCGTGGTCTGTGGTCTCGTTTGTATAAGTAAAAGTACTTGCAATAACTTGACATAACCAACTGTAATGTGTAAAGACTCAGTCTCTGTATTGCAGGAAGTAGGTTATGGGCTATTGCTGAAAACAGTAATTTCATTGTTCATAATAACACAACAACAGCAGTAGCAAGCTGTAGTTAGTTGAACACATAGTTGCGGTGAGTGATAAAGGGTCACAGACAGGTTTGTCTTATCAGCTGGTCGTCACTTCCAGTACAAAGGTTATTAACAGCTGCTATCATGTCTTAGTACTGTATTCCTACCTTTGGTACTTCGATATCTGACCTCAGTCACCACAATGTAACCACAAGGTTAATTATACTTAGATGGCTGTCAATAACACTCACACAACCTCATTTCCTAACAGTTTACAATACTCAAATCAAAGTCCTTTTGGTGTGAAAAAACTCCAAGATTCAGCAATTTTTGTACCATTACTACTAGCAGCAATATTATCACAGTAGATTCATAATCATATTCACATAGTTGAACATTTACATATTTGAGCTAAATATTCATTTTAATGTAGTATATGCCTCGAAAATAAAAACTGTGCACTTTTGGTGTAACTCCAACCCATTCTCAGTTAAAATCCATTTAAAAGATTGGGTCACGATACAAATTTTGTCAAAATGGTGTCAAACTTAAGCCTTGTTAGAATCCAATATGGCCGTAGAATCCAATATGGCTGCCAAATGTTAACTCTATAGGAAAATCAAAGATCATCGTGAATTGTTGGTCAACCGGCAAATTTCTAATATTATTTCAAAACGATAAAGAACAAGGTTTTGTATGACCAAGTTTGGAGAGATTGTAAGAAAATTGATTTTCAGGATAATTGGTCCCCAAAGAGGAGGCGATATTCAAATTTACAAAAATGGTGTAAAGAATGAAATGTGGACCAGTTAAAGAAGAAATTTCTGTATTAATTTGGAGTATTTATTAATACGAAGTACATGTAATTAAACTATGACATGTGGATGTCATCATTGCCAATGCTTTGTATTAGGTTAGAGGGAAGGAGGGAGAGACAGACATAGACAGAAGGGTTTGGGTAGGTTTAGGCACTATACAGCTATGATATATGTCAAACTAGTGATTTTGCTATTAAAGACTATGCTGTGACACACAACCTTGAGAATGGACAGTTGTAAAATCTGGTAAAATTCATATTTTTTTGTGTACATGTACATCCAACCTTAGTCTATCTGCTAGACCTCAGATGTTCTTCCGATACAATTTACGACACTCGACCAAACTTTGCTATCGAGGATGATCAAGCCCTCACTGCGAACTTTGTTCGCTTATCGTATCGGAAGAAAGCCTGAACGTCTAGCAGCAAGACTAATCCAACCTTTACTTTTGTAGGGAATCAGATCAATTGTTTGCAACTAGGTTTAGACTCAACCAACTGACTGCATTGTAACACAAAACTTCATACTGTACGTACAATCATGTACTTTTGTACTTCTTGTTTTGTATTATAACAAAGGTACAGCACTTCTTTAAGTTAATACTGTAGAACAGAACAGCTTGAATTCCAGTTGCCAAGAGACTTTTCATGGACATTAACAATATACAGTTTTCTATGATAGTGACCACAACTAGTATCGGCGCAAGAACTCCAGACTAGATGTCTGATCCCCCTCATTTGTCATCGTAAGGCATCAAGATGTCAAAGGTCACCAATCTGTCAAATAATGACCAGTAAGTCTTGAAATATAGTAAATTGTCTGGTAAGCGCTCTCCTTTTCAAAACAAAATTGACTACATCAGCTTTGTACTTCAGAATAGTGTTGTTTATGTTGTTGACACTGTCAAGGTCAGTGTTGTCAATTTTTGAAATGATTGTCAACAACATTGCATAACAATAGGTTTGTATAAAAGGGTCCTTAGATATTATTGTAAGTACTGTTGGAGTAACTTACTTAGTAATATTAATAAAAAAAAGCTTGTTCCTCTAACCTAGATAGACTTCTAAGTATGCTGACAGTGCAGTTTTTGCATAGCTGAATGGGTGCCAAGCTGCAGTTGTTTTGATCGAACTGAAAGTGGGTCATGTCAGACAATTGACATTTTTAGATAGACAAATACAAAAGTGATTGTAAGGAAATAAGTCTCATATATTATCTCTGTCAGAAGGTCAGGATTTATTTATTGCATCAAGAATGAAGTGTGTGTGTGTCTGTGTGTGTGTGTCTGTGTGTGTGTGTGTGTGTGTGTGTGTGTGTATGTGTGTGTGTGTCTGCCTGCGTGTGTGTGGTGTGTGTGTGTACGTACGTACGTACGTGCGTGCGTGTGTGCGTGCACACATGCATGTGTGTGTGTGTGTGTGTGCATGAGTGTGTGTGTATGCATGTGTGTGCATGTGTGTGTGTTGTAATAATCAGCTGAGAACAGCTGTGGTAGGGTTGTAATATTCCTGCCATATGCTTCATTTTATGTTCAAAATTAGGTTTCAAAGTTGAAAATGTGGATTTGGAATACCAACATGTTCAATGAATGTCTTTATTTTCCAATATCAATAAAGGATGTGTACATTTCTATATGAAATTAGCTGTTGATAGGATGATAGATTACAGAAAAGAAGTCACTCACAAATACTGATCAAGGGCATAAGTAATACTATGCTAATAGAAACCATTACAGGGGATTAAGCATAAGCTTATAGTTTTAGAGACGATAACAAGAAAACTCCCTGAACTTTAAACCACATCTACATGTAATATGGAACTTGTAATCCAGACTAAGCATGCTCAGATGCAAAGGACTATGGGATTATCTGTGGTTATCGTAATACCTAATATGGAACTACCGATAAAATATTCCTCTCGCAATGATCAGGGTAACTATGAATTGATCATTCATGGTTGCAAACAATGTATCAGTTATGTTTACAATACCAATTCATTAGTATCTATGATCACATTTCCCATGATGCAACATTCAACATGGTGGGTTTGCAAGTTCCCTATTGAAAATACATACTTGTGGTTAATCCCCTGTAATTGGTTAACTTGCAGTTTATTGCTGTTTCTGTAATGTACCAAATGAGAATTCATCTGTATACTGCAAACAGACCATAACAAGCATGACCCAGTTACATACTAATCAGGCTCTCTGGTAAACAAGATGTAGACAAATTACTGTGGATTTCTGTAGATTAATTTGTCTAGCAGGGGGATTTATGTTTTGCATAGCTTGATATTCTTTCCACATGTGTTACCTCAACAGTAGCATCAGGAATGCATTATTTAGAATTGTGAATAGTATTGTTTGCTGTTATGGATTTAATTTGGAATTTGGAGACTAAAATGATCCATTCTTTGTTGTGTACATGTTTTATTGAAAACACATGATGCTGTTATTGTTATTAATGTATCTCAGCTATTGAATTATCATATTCATAGACCCAGTCAATACTAGGGTGGTTGATCAAACCATGGTAATACATGTTTTAAATAGTTTGTAGTGCCTATCTCTTTACTTTGTATGTAGGGTACAGTGCAGTGGTCTGATATAATATTACAACCTTCAAACTAACAATAGGGTAAAATATATTATGGTTATTTAACAATGAGTGTATTATTATTCAAACCAAGGACTACATTTTTATGATGTTTGTCATTTTCTCTGCTCTGGTAGTAGACCCATTCTTACATCATGTTATCTGATGAATCCATGCCACAGACAGCCTCTAGACTACTCATATATGTATTATTAATATTACTGAGAACGGATTTTACAGAGATTGTAAATTTGAGGTACATTCTGCCCATAATTAATTTTGATAGTTTTCAACGATGTTTCTAGTGTTTGTGATGGGAAAACTCAGGTAATCGAAATGAGGAAGTCAAATAAAGCTCGCATAGATTTCCAGGTACCATGAAACTACACTTTGGTAGGGAACCTCAGTCTAGTACTACCAACTTACCACCCTTTAACCCTAGTAGGGTAATTTGTGCAATGCAGTGAAAGCGTGGAAACAGATGGTTCGTCACACTGGACAAAAAAACAAACTACTTTACTTTCGTTTCATCTTGCCTTTGTCTATTCACACATATTGACCTGTTGTAACATTTAGATGCGTGATAAATTTAATTTTGAAATGATTTTCAAAATTTGAGGTGGTAAATATGTACATGTGTCGGTACAATGTATGTGATAAATTTGATATTAGAATGATTTTCAAAATTTGAAGTGGCAAATATTTTGATGTGTGATAGATTTAATATTGAATGATTTTCAAAAAAAAAAGGAGTTGGTATTTACATATGTGATAGATTTAAAAAATGAAATGGTTGATAAGTGGAAGATATGTAATAGATTTAATAGTGATGAAATATTTTTCCAAGTGATAAGTGGTAGGCTGATTGATATGTCGATAATATTCAAAATAAGATAAAATAATTGTAGCCATGCAGATAAGTGATATTTGTATATTTCGATAGTATTCCAAGTATGTCTATTAATGAAATGGACAGGTATCTGTATTTGTGTGATACTGTCTTGACTTTGATAATTCATTTACTGTATTTACTAGCTTTCTGTACTGTTTAACATTTTTTACCAGTTCACCCATCCATCCATCCATCCATCCATCCAGCCAACCAACCATCCATCCATCCATCCATCCATCCATCCACCCACATACCCATCCACCCACCCACCCATTCATTCATTCATTCATTCATTCATTCATTCATTCATTCATTCATTCATTCATTCATTCATTCATTCATTCATTCATTCATTCATTCATATTTACATTGCACATGCATGTGCAAGCTTAGACTTAACCATGGTCAGTGCTGTTGAAGTCCTGTACATTGTGTTTCCATAGTTGTTTATGCCAAGTTTATAAAACATATATTGTACATAATGTGTAATTTATATTGGAAGAGAGTGTAAAAACATGTGAAATCATCATTTTGTAACCTTCAACCCTACTAAAATAATTTGAACTTGAACTTTGCAGTCATACCAGGGCATTCAACTTTCAGCACACAGGTCATCATCTATCTGGGCATTGACCTTGTAACTTAGTAACTTGTTTAGAACTTGGCACGAAAGTACATATAGCTATTTTTAGCCATGGCCCATGCTCATACTTGTAAGAATTACAATCTACATGTACATGTTCATTTTGAGTTGTAACAGACCATTAAATTAGTGATTCACACTAGTCACACTTAGACCACAGTGTTTATTTCAGTAATCTTTCCAACAAGGCAGTATCCTCTCTCTGCTGCGAGTTTTCAAAACTTAAACCATGTCTAAAATCTTTCAGACCTTTCCAAGAGAGAATGGTCATCCAGCTAATGGTACATCTAACGAAAATTCCCTCTAGAAACATGCTCGGTGAAAGTGTTTATTACAGCAATCTGTCCATTTACAGCAGTAGCCACTGCTATAAATTATCAAAACCAAATCTTTAAACAGGCGCATGTCACCTAGGCTATATGACCTCTCACATAGACTTAACTCATGTTATATGGTTAGATATGATGTGTGTAACTGTGTTTGTGTAGAGGTGAGTGAAGGTCACATATTAAATTGTTATTGCTAAGACGAGTTCTACAAACCTAATTATACCTATGTAAGCCCTCCAACAGCTGATTGAGATCTCTTGTGCACTCTGTCACATGCTGGTCTAGGGTCATGCAATATAGCATTACACCTGTTACTTCCACAATCCTTGTCAGCTAGCTAATATTCATCTTGTAGCTTATTGAGATCTTGTGTGCAATCTCAGACTATTGCATGCTGGTCTAGGGTCATATGATAAAATATTACCTCTGTAATGAACTTTCCCAAACTGAGCTCCAAAATTTTGTTCTGTGTATATGACCTTTTGATGACAGACTTCCATGTCAAACACTTGAGATAATATTCTACATTATGAGATCCATACCCATATAGGGTCATGTAACTTTAGTCAGCTGTAGCCATCCATCTTCATTGATCTAAGGAAATAAGTGATTTATGAGGACAGTAATAAACATAGTGTTTGCAGTACAAAATAATACATTTGTACAGTTTGTACATGGTGAATTGATTGTCTGTGAGTGTGTGAGAGGTGGTCTGAGATTATTTGTAAAAACTAATATTTCAGCTTAGTGTTTTGCGTTACAAAATTATATGTACTGGTTTGTATATGGTGAATTGGTGGTTTGCAAGTCTGTGAGAGGTGGTCTGAGGAGTGCAGTATTGCAGCTTAATGTTTACATTTGATTTATAACATTAGACATGTTTGTTTGTGATAAATGAGAGGCAACGAAGTTTATTATGTTCTAGAAAAATAAGTCTGTGAAACGGAAACGCCACGGTTTGTACATATACCAGATAGTCATGTTGAGGGTTCTTAGAATCTGGTATAATTGAATGCTCCAGGCAGGCTGCAATATTAAACTATGCATACCTTGTTAGTGATATATGCGAAGTATGACAAGTCATACATACATATAGTATATGTAATGTACCAGGGTTGCCCTCCGAATGAACCACACATAGCAGTGGATTTGATTGACCTTGGATGAAGTGATCAGTTTCACTTTGTAGGATTTGATTTATTAGATACAGTCTGTTTGTCAACTATGTGATAGGTTCCTGTAATATTATCTCCTGATATTGAATTAGGTTCACTTATTATATTGTTTGCTTACATTTGACATCTGACCTTTGAACTTTGGTAGAATTTTTAATAAACCGAGAGCATGTTTACATGCAGTTGTCTCATATTTTAGATATCAAGTATTGGTTAAAACTATTTGTACAAGTAATGTAGTCATACTATGTGGTGACTGACATCTTTGACCATGCCAGTTTCTTGTTTGCTGTGACTACATCGTTATCTGTACCTTGTACACCTGCAGGTGTCCATCTTGCCATATTACTACTAGAGGCATGGGAATGGTTGTCTGTCACTTCTCCTGCTTCTAGTGTGGTATGATCAAGTGACAACCATTGTGTGGCTTTTATGGCACCTCTGTAATTGTCAATTTTGCATTTGAAGTTGTCTGAGTGTGTGTAAAAAATGTCATGTTTACATATACATGTCAATGTACATATTAAGTGAAATAAAATGTACCACATCAACTCAGTTTGCACTGTGACGCATTTCACCGCCTCTAAAGACTCCAGATGCTATATGCTTGTATCAAACATAATTATAAAGAAATATTTAAAACTTACAGAGTACAAAGAACCATCCTCGTTAGATCACATTTATTGTAATCTGTACTAATATAGAACTGTTATTTTTAGTGTTGAAAGTTATAGATGCCTATGTGTGTATGGCATTCAAAAATTGTAATACAAATTCTTTATAGGTCATGTTCTCACAGCGTTACTGATTCTCGAAATCTGATTACTATAGTATAATATCTATATATGACGTACATGTATATATATAGATATATAGATATATACATGTAATTACACACACACATATATAACACTGACAGTTGAATATCTATAGTTACGTGTACATAATATGATATCAATATATCATAATATCTTGTGAAGAAAAAGGCTTAATTTGCTTCATTTACCAAATTTCACATCTTCAGCATCTTGCTTTTGTGTCGTGATTCACAGTTTCATTGAGTGAACTTTATCTGAATAAGCGCTTATTGAATTTCTGTTCAAATCTTGCGCATCAATATAACCACTCAGATTGCAATTTCCAAAATAAACACCCATCAGAAGAATGGAGACAAATACTGCATTGCATGAAATCAATGGTATACAGTACATGTACTATGGATTTTACAGTAACTGCCTTTGAGACATTTGCATATACTTGTACAGATCATCTAAGCACATGTCCAAGTTGTCACTCATAAACCTGTTAAAGCGATACACGTAAAGCAAGTTATATTTGAAAGGGATTTGATTCAGTACTCAATCACATACTTTTAAGAGTTCATGACTGCAACTAGAAGAATGGCGATCATTCAGTGTAAATAGAATAGACTGCAATTTGACATTGCCTTGTGATACTTTGCCCTTAGTCTTTGGCCAGGTTCTTGCATTAGTGTTATCTTATCACTTAAAGGCCAGGGTTTGATTGCTAGGTTCTTGCATTAGTGTTATCTTATCGGTGGAGCTATAAAAAGGATTATGTAAGAATATTGTTTTGTTATCAACTACTGATTCTTTCTTGACACAGACCTTTAAAGGCCAGGGTTTCAGTCCCAGGTCCTTTCATTAGTTTTATCTTATCAGTCACTCTAGAAGGATTATATAGGATTATTCTTTTGTTATGAACCAATGTTTTTGTATAGCTCTACAAGACAAGTGTTTTTCACACCTAAATTTGATAGTAATCCTAATCCACACAGTCAGATTAGGATTAAAATCTAGGTGTGAAAAACATTGGTTTGGCAGAACTATTGGAAAATGTTTATTTACACCAAAAAAAATGTCCACATGTAACCCATAACACTAATGTGCTGACTCAGGATTGAAACATTGTCCTTTAACTTAGAGCTTTACAACTTGATACTTTTACAAAGGGTTTTGACTTTTAACATGTGCACAAACACATAACAGTGGTAGGATGTATAAAGTTACTGTGTCATCACTGGATTTTCTGTGGGCATCATTAGTAAAAGGTATTTGTTATCTACTGGCTGCCCATTACACTACTGTAACTAGTTGAAAAACATTGTACCAAGGAGACGTCCTTGGGTATGGGAATGTAATTGGTGTTTATGTATTGAGTGTCTTGTTTTCTTTGCTGTACATACATGTACATGTAATACTGTGTGTGTACTATAGCTGGAATCAATAATATTACAAAATGAGCTCCTCCAGTTTATGGGGTGTGTGTGTTGAATGTCGTGTACACACATGTATACATGGAAATTCTAGCAGCATTGAAGAAAAGAGTGAGCTAATGACAGAGTATTTTTATGTTCCATTGTTGCTCTTTTTATCATTACAAATTAAAATTTCTGCTCGTAGACAAAAGATTTTTCAAAACAATTCCCCCAAGTTTTTCACTGATATCTTGACATAATTGCCAGAGATGTATTGTCATTGGGTTAAGTTAAAGTCAGAATAGTGTCTTTTATGTTCTTATAGGTGTGTGCCAGGTGTAATAGCTTTACGATGATATGATCACAACATCTATTTTTGGAATTAACAGTTTGATACACTCATTAAATTTGATCAATACTACGCATGATGCTATTCATTTCGCGGTCCCGGAAAAATATCGGGAATGAAATACACACTGAGCTTGAGTCAAATTTAGGATCCTGACTGCAATCTTCATATGAGCTTTATAAATATGTACTACTGATATATTTAGTAAATATTCTTTATTCTTTTTATTGTCTAGTGGGCAGGTTGTATCACCAAAATGGAAAACTTTCAAGGGAATGAAACTGGCTATGTCGGACAAGATCAGATTAAATAATGCAATATGGAGAGCCTGGCACATTCAGTGTAAGTATGATTGACAAGTCACCTAGATATCTTATTGACAGCTGTTTATACAGAAATGTCTTAGTATATGCCGGTAATAATTTATCTTGATTTGAAGTACTTTTATAGCTTTATCAACTTAGTTACAAGTATGTATAGATGAGACAACAGAATTAGCCTAGAGACTTAGCTATCTAACTTGGCATTAGATATCATTTGCAAGAACAGGCTCTGTTAAGCCAGTCAGATATATAGAGAAGACAACAGTGACTTGACTATGCAGCTTGATAAAACCATTTGGTAGAATAGCAAAGAGACTTGGCTATATAACTTGACAGTGTTGCCAGTATTGTTTGTTTGTTTGTTTGTCAAGTCAGATGGCCAAGTCTGTCCAAAAAGTCAACACATCAGAGTTTTTGACTAAGAAAAGTTGTGTGACTAACTTTAGCCAGAAGATTAAGTCAGGTGTATACTATATAGATGGGCAAAAGGTTTAGTCCTGTAATTTAACCACATATCCAGCTTGACAAAGTCATTTTCAGAATAGCGTAAAGACTTGGCTATCTGGCATTACACCAGATTTATTTATTTGTTTGTTAATTCAGATGGCCAAGTCTCTAGGCCATACAAAGAAAAGATAATAACCCAAAATTTTAGACTAGTTTATACAATTGACTTGTGTTTTATATCTTTTTTCCAGTTCAACAACACAAAAACCCTGTAGTTTGTCAATTTGCTACCCCTCATACTGACCATGTCCACGCTACAACTCAGGTAAGTTTGTAGAGTTGTTATTTGTGATGCGATAGGACAAACAAGTACTGTGAAATGGATGATAAGTTGACTCCTATAGGGATGTCATCTGTTTTGATTGAAGAATTGTGTCAGCCCCAACAACGAATCTTAGTATTCCACATGTATACATACATACATACATACATACATACATACATACATACATACATACATACATACATACATACATACATACATACATACATACATACATACATACATACATACATACATACATACATACATACATACATACATACATACATACATACATACATACATACATACATACATACATACATACATACATACATACATACATACATACATACATACATACATACATACATACATACACAAACAGCAAATGCCCACAGGCACACTCACTCACACACACACACACACACACACACACATACACACACACACACACACACACACACACACATGCATGTACATAGTGTGATACACATGAGTGCAACATACACATATACCCACATGCACACTCACATGCACATGCACACACACATGTACCCACATGCACATTCATTTATATGCACATACATATACACACCCACTCACATTTGTATCCACACACACTGCACACACACACACACACACATACACACACACACACACACACACACACACACATGCATGTACATAGTGTGATACACATGAGTGCAACATACACATATACCCACATGCACACTCACATGCACATGCACACACACATGTACCCACATGCACATTCATTTATATGCACATACATATACACACCCACTCACATTTGTATCCACACACACTGCACACACACACACACACACACACACACACACACACACACACACACACACACACACACACACAGAGTATAAAAGATACTTATAAAAGCATCTATTGATTTTACTGTACTATAGTTATCCTAGAAGATCAATGTTTATGCTATAAAACAAATTGAACCAAAGACAGCAGCTGCAGTAAAATGCCATCCTATATACTATGTTTATACAAGTGTTGATAAAATAATCATGAACTGGTGTCATTTTCTCTCTAATCCTATCAAGGTTAAATTAAAGACATGATAAATGACATCAGAGATTATTATCAGACATAAACCTATGTAGTGTGGTGATGTCATGAATAAAACCTTAATTTTAGTACCTTTTATAGAGGAGCAGTGTGCAACAAATATAGGCCAGGCTGAGAGTGTCTAATCATCAAATCTTTGACAGAAAACAATCCATTACTGTTGGATAATTAGATAGCATGCCCCCAAATTTTTTATATGTTTAGCAGACAAAAATATGAATAACATAAGGGGCCTTGTTACTATGAGTCGAAGACGAGTAGTGACAAAACCCTTGCATAACAAGTAATTTCCAGCTAAATGGGACAGATATTACAGAATAATGTAATTATACTTGCACAAGGTTAATTTAGGGGAAAATAATCGTGAACGTGTATTATGAGCACATATACAGACATATGTTGTCATGGCATTGAATGACCAGGGTTAAATCCTGTATTTTTGGTTTGTATGTTTTTAACATTGCTTGTTGTATGCAGTATATTATACTGTGAAATACTAAATTTTGCACTTGGAATTTATTTTCACTATTTTCACTGGTGTGGTTAAATACCATGGATACCTTCCTGAATTAATGAAAATTGGGTACAAGAAAATGACCAAATTCTCTGCAGTGAATGTAAAATTCCTTGAAAATATAGTATATAATGATTAAACTTCTTTTAGAAATTGAAGGCCAGTCATATTCTGCACCTAATATATATATATTCATTGAGAGGCCTGGATATTTTTGAGTTGATGGATTTTATATACTTTAAAGAGTTTTAATGGAATTGTTTTATAGCTTGTGCATACTCAAACAGAATGTGGCAGGAATTTCTAAATAAGTGTGTGTTTGACACACTGAAATGACCCTTAATAACTCATGCAGCAGGGAAAGATCTCCCTAGTATTACCCGTCGATCATAATTTTTGCGCAATTGCATCTATCCGAGTTTATTGAATCAGTTCACATATTTGGGCAAAACTGTTTGCGCATAAAATGTTGCATTTTATGAGAGAATGGGATGGTAATACATAATGTTATTGAATGATTTGTTTGTAAAGAAAAATGACAGGTTTTAGGATCGCTTGTCCTTCAAATCGGTTTCTAATTTGACAGGAATCATTTGTATGTCTTAAAGCGATAGGGTAGAATATGTAGTGTATTGTTATTAAAGGTTGGATCCAGTGTTAGAAAGTAATGGTATCCGAGTCATTCTAATGAAATACAGATATTGATTAAATCGGATATGTCATAGCATACATAATATCTTCAACTGTGTTTGCTAATAACGAACTGTAAACATACTGTAAAAAGGATTGGAAATAATGCTAGCTGACTTAATAGTGAAATACGGTATATATCTATAAAATTATTGGTAAGAAAATGGTTTATGACAGGTTTTAGCAGATAAATACCGTGTGTATTGGATTTCAAATGGAAATTGAAATTTAAGCCATAATCATCCATAGATTAATTACAGTTTGACTGAGTTCCACATTGATATACACATATCCTGTCATTGTTTTCAAATGTACGTGTCCCTAGTTTCTCACAGTATTACAGCTGGCATATTCACAGTACTGTATCTATAGCATTCGACAGTCAAAATATAACACATGTCTGCGTATACATGTTAGTGGAAGCCGAGTTACAGCATCAACAAAGAAATTATATTATTGTTATTTTTACCACGCATCTAGGTAGTAAAATTCTATTTCAGGTAATGAGAATAATAGCATTCCCAACAGGCTTGTATAGAGGAAAGGATCCATATTACATAGGAATTCAGTAGAAGGACAAATATTGACAAATGTTTGGTTAGTTTCATCTCATTCGATATTAATTTCAGAGTCAGTTTTGAGAGATGCGAAGTGGGTGATCAATTCCCAGGTACTCAGTAATAATTTCTTCCTTAAAATAATTGAAATGATTTGTCCAACATCGGTTATTTACTCCTTTTCGTAATATACAATGTGAGTCAGTAAATCCAATTTTGAAAAAATAATAAGCAAGGGGAATTCACTCCAATTGTGTTGGATTCTTTTGATAATATACTCTTAAAGTAGAAGATTTATGGAGAAAATAACACAAGGCAATAAGTGAGCTTTATAAGCCATTTGTTGTATCATGGAATATTGTAAATGGTCAATCAAATAGTTTGTCGTTGAGTAACTGTAATGTCAACTCTGTCAAGCATGATGGTGAATTCTTTCAGAAAATGTTAGATTTAAGTGTTTTCAATTTAGGATAATAGTAATCTACATGTAAATCATAAAATGTCATTACATGCATTAAATGTACAAAAGACAGCAATTGTCGTACAGTCGATGGATGCTATTTGGTATGTTGCGATTTGAAGGTGAGATATATGAAACCAGAATTTGATATAATAGGGGAGGTGTTATTTTGGATTACTTTTGTAGTATGAAGTCCGTATATCATATTTTACACCTCTATGCCTGATGGCACACAAAGTAGAATTAGTAAAATTAAAGCTTAAAAATTCAACGTTTGATGATAATACCCAGGTGACGTACTTCTCTCATTCACATTTTATAGACTTCCATCATTAGATAGCACAGAGGACAAAAAATAAAAATTTTAAAACTCAACCTTTTAGGATGCCCAGTTGATGTACGTCTGTGTTAGTCACATTTTATATACTTCCATCTTTAGAAAGCAGAGCAGTACAAAAATGAAGCCTGGATGGCTGACTGTTGATGATATACACAGAAGAGATTATTCTGTATTGCTCATATTTTTATGTGTAATTCCATCATTAGACAGCACAGATCACAAAAATTGAGCCTGAAAAGCCGACCAACACTTCATGCATTGCAATATAGCAAATGTCACATATTATTACATTAAATATTGGCTTATACCGTAGACAACAAATCTAGCTTATAAAGGCAGCTTCAAGTATCTATATTTTGCACTGCTACTTCTGAATAGCATGAAGTACAAAAATAGAACTGACTGTATTTTCTTAATTCATTACTCCCAAATGTCAACAGTTTGCCCTTCATAAATATAAATGTCATAGTACTCTTCTGCCTGTCTTAGTAGAATTGTCTGTTTTTATGAAACTAATAATAATTTGAAGATGCCACAGGATATTCATCATTAAGATATATCTTGTGTCATGTCTAGGGCAAATGTAATATTATACACCATGTCTGTAGTGAAGATCCCCAACTTCCATGTATTGTCAATTAAGAAGGAGGTGTGGCCCTATATAGACAGTGGCGTTCTGGTCTATGCTTTGTGTGTATCAGAGCATGTTATGTGTTGTAATGTATTCAGTCCTAGCTTTTGCTTGTACCAGGCAGTTGTTATTTGTCAGGAAAAGTATGTAAAAGAACATAAAGAAGTAAATTCTCCACAATTTGTAAAATAGAAATATTTACAACTGTCTGAATATTTGTAATACTACTGTTTCACATAAAATTTTATGCATAAAGACAATATTGTCGTAAAATTTAACTATGCATTGATGTTTCTGGACAAGGTGTTACGACCTTGAGCTCTAACCTCTCTGAAAAAGCACACTAGGGGAGTACAATGGAAGAATATAAAATCCAATGGCAATTTAGAGGAAAGCTAGCCTTACCATATGTTTATAAATGCTCAGTATCCTAGATACAAATGTCCCTTTAGCAGGAATTTGAGTAATGCAAAATTTAGATGAACTTGTTGGCCATGAACTTATTGTATAGGAAATTTTATTTACAAAACATTGTAATGCAAAATTTAGATCAACGTATTGGCCTTGATCTTGCTGGCATGCCTTCACATTTAGCATTCAAACCAAAAGTATGGGATTTATTTTTGTTCTGTCTGGACAAATTGACTGTTTTCTTAAATAGAGCTTTGCACACATATGATGATGTTATTCCCAATACATTTCAGTCTGCTTTATAAATAAAACATGTTTCTGACATAATGGTTTTTGTCACCACTTTAATATCGTTGACTTTATTTTTTTAACTCATATTTTTAATGACTAAATGTAATTTCCTCAGTTGAACAAAGGAAAATGTATTTCCATCTAACTAGTTATATATATATATGTGACTACAGATTGAAAAAAATAAGTGAATTCCTTTTAGAAATACATATTTAAAATTCATATAGAAAAATTTTCAAAAGGAAAAATGCACAGCTGTTGAGCTTGTTGGTTGTATGTATCAAATTGCCTATGTATTGTAGGAATGATTTGAGATTACCAGTATTGTTGCCAATAACTTTGTCAGATGTTTGTTATCCTATTACAGAGGATGGCTTTTGTACTATAGACAGCCAGTCACTGATTAATTACTAGGCTGGTATTACAGTGGTGGCGGCATGCTTGTTGTATAAGTACCACATTGACACAAATATATTATACCTCAGGTATAACTATAACTATGTCTGTGTGTCTGTAACATATGTATGTTACAGACACACAGACATAGTTACACAGAGGTATAAACATACTTAAATAATACACACATATTACATACATACATACATACATACATACATACATACATACATACATACATACATGATACATACACACACATACACACATATGCTTACTAACATGCAGACAAGCACTTACATAATGTATACATGTAAATGCACATGCACATGCTTACACACACACACACACACACACACACACACACACACACACACACACACACGCACAGACACACACTCACTCACTCACTCACTCACTCACTCACTCACTCAGTCCCTCACTCACTCACAGTTAAGAAATGTTTCCTTATGACAAATGGATACCACTGGTCTTTCTTAAAAGTAAAAAGAACAGTGCTTGAACACACTATTTTGTACCCTTGAGGTATGTTATCTACCAGACAATGTGATTTCCTACATAGCAATTGAATAACAGTAGGAAATGATAATGACTGATGGATTCCAGGATAACAGTGTTCAAGGAGATACTTTTAGTAAATGTGATTTTTTATTGGCTGTGAATGAAACAACAAAATCGAAAACAAGTGAGGTACTTGTTCACCACATTAAATTTTAGTTAATTCCCCTCTCCTCATAGGTTATCCAACCCAAATTAGGGTGGACTGTTTGGGAAGCAAAAATTGCCAGTCTGAGTCTAGTTCCTATATAGTATCGTTATGATTTACACGTGGTTTAGTTAGACTTAGAGACCATGTTGGCATCCAGACTACTCTCACACTGGTATCTCCTTGAACACTGCTATCCTGGAATTCACAATCCAAAGAAAAATGCCCAGAAAGGGTAATCATACTGAATTGCATGGCTTCATTAAACATAACTATTTACAATACAATGGCAATTATCAATACTGTACTAAAAGGTCGGTGACCCCCAAGTACAACCCTGGACTCCATGTGACCTATGTGTCAACTAACACAACCTGTGGATTTCAAACTAATGAGTCTAGCTGTAATGTGCAACAATTGAGGCTATATACGTAGATGTGACACACAATAGATTTGACCAACTGGTAATGTGAGTCACTGTACTTTACAATAGAATTATCTGATGCAATACTTGCCCACCGTTCTATTGATAATGTATTGAATGTGGCCATTCAGCATGCCACAAGTATCCCTTACAAGTTACATAACCCATCAATAACTAGTCAGTCTGGATGCCGCTGTGTGGTTTGTAACTAAAGTGAGTGCAGGTGTAAATATAGTCTAGTTCCTATATAGTATCATTGCAATTTATACCTTCACTCATAAAATTCATCCACAGACACCCACACAGTCGTATAACATCATGTCTTTGTTAATCAATCATAGAATTCTAACCAATAACACTGTCCCTCATTGGGGCAGTTATGTACTGTCCAAATATGGTATATTTGTCAACTCATGTATGCTATGTATACACTGTTTATGTCACTATACATAGTAGCTTGGGTTCACTGATTGGATGAACAACGTTTTGTGCAGATTGAGGGACTTTGACCGGAGTCTGAGATGTGGTTTAGTTAAAGACCATGTATGTTTGCATCCAGACTATTGTCACCATGACCTAACAGTTTTCCACTGTCATAATACCGTAATACTTGTCAGACAGTGGGTGTAATGCTTGTGAGATGGAGTAAGACCCATGTGTCAGTGTCATGAAATACACACACATTTACAAAATAAATCATTTTGAGTAGCCATCAATTATGAATTTAATTAATTTGAATAGTTATCAAGTCAATATACTACTTACTGGTATATCAAAATGTGAGATTGGGAGTAAGTAAGAGTCTCATTCTGGCCCAGAGACTTGTCTTGGTGTTACTATCTCAAGAAGTTTTCTACATGTACACCAGAGACTTGTCTCATTCACAATTGTACTGAAAATGAAAATCTGCTGATACTAAAGCTGTCTTCCTTCCCTCCCAACCCCCCAACCCCCCAGACAAACAACAACAACACACACACGAACTCCCCCTTCCCCCAAAAAACAACCGAAAACCCCAAAATACAACAATAAAAGAACAGCCAAACAAACAAACAAAAACAAACAAGCCAACAGTATTGCCATCACAACAAACTTTGAATTGATGTGGTGCAATAAGAAATAGTAGATGTGTGTTATGGTGCCAGATATTTGCCACATTGCTCCTTGAAATTAAAATAACAGCACAACAACTGTTTACAGTTAACATTTACAATGTGATAACTATATGTGAAGGTGAGAACGTGTTACCTCCATGGTGAGAACTACTTGTTGCAAATCACATTCACACCTTCCAATTTACATTTATATGCATTTATTATTGTCACATCACCCACAGACCTTCTTTGGTAGTCTGAGCATCACCAGAGGATTGTATGAATTAAGTGACAATGGTATGTTTAGGTGATAGTCTGTCATATCTCTTGATGATGAGGTCTTATCACATGATGTATGTCCAGGTGACTGATATAGCTATGAATTAAATCACACTTTGAGATGCTGGTCAGATCTCAAGGTGGCTGGTACAGTCACAGTCACAGTCACATTTCCAGTGTGATTATTGAAGTGTTGCTGCTTCTAATAGCCCTTTACCATTAGTACAAGTACTGATTACAGAACAGAGAACATGGTATATACATGTACACTCTGTACCTCTTGGTCAGTGTGCCCCCAAAGCCAATTTGATGCACCACTGGCGCACACAATTATGATGTTCTCCTATCTCTTACTATGTGACGACTCACAAGAAAGTTTTTCTCATTCTGTTCAAACTGCTCTTGGTACATCAATATTTGCATTGCTGGTGTACATGCCAAGCATTGGAGTGTTATACATTGGTAACAGTTACTCACCTTTGTTTTTTTGTTTTTTTATTTGTATTTTTACTGTGTGTAGTATGCATATCCAGACACTGCATGCCTGGCAACCCAAGGAAAGCAAGTATGGCTCTCTCCATTTACTTTTTTTCTATCACTACATATTTCACAATAAGTTTAAAAGCTATCAAGTGGCAAACCATGCCAAACTCACACTTTTGTGTGTATATGTATAATGTACCTTGTTAATTTGTGTGTGTCTGTCACTTTCTCCTTCTTTCTTTCTCTGTCTGTCTGTCTGTCAGTGTTTCTGTTTGTTTGTTTGTTTGTTTATTTGTTTATTTGTTTGTTTGTTGGTCTGTATCTGTCTGTTTGTTTGTTGGTGTGTCTCTGTCCCTTTCTGTCTATCTATCTGTCTGTCTGTCTCTTTTTGTCTTTCTGTCTGTGTCTGTCTGTTGGTCTGTCTGTCTGTCTCTGTCTGTCTGTCTGTCTGTCTCTCTGTCTCTCTGTCTCTCTGTCTCTCTGTCTCTCTGTTTGTCTATCTGTCTGTCAAGCTATCCATTTGCCTCTGTTGATTTGTCAGTCACAATGTGATAAGACTGACTAGCATAGCAATGAAAAATCTCAAGAGGCTGACTGTTTTGTTCTGGTTTGAATATGGTAAATGTAGTTTATTATATCCAAAAGATAAAACAGTCACTTTCTGTTGTGTTTCAGTTGCTGGTACTTCTCATTTACCTGATATATTTGAAATAAATATTGAATTTCCATTGAAAATTATTGCAAATCGTATGAATATAATTGCTAAGAGCTACCACTTTGATGAATATGAATCCCTAGATGAGAATTAGTTCTCTCATATTGGCAGTTACAAAATGACAAAGTTAAAGGTCACAGGTGTGTTGACTGCAACGAAGGGTAGTCATCACTTTGTAGAAATGATCAGCATTACTGACTAGAAGTTAGAATGTAGAACCTAGAGGCTTGGCTATTTGGCTTGTCAATGTCATTTACCCGTATTATTTGGATAAATGGCATTTACAGAGCCTGATAGCCAAGTTTCTGGGTTGCATAGATTGCATGTACTATTATTAAGATGCATTCCATTGTAGTCCCAGCAATAAGTACTGTATGTTTGCAGATGTACAGAGCCAACTGGTAGTAATATCACCATTGCCTTGCATGTCACCACCTGTAATACCTGTTACGTACTTTAGACATTGACCTTGTGTGTAAGAAACAATGTGTTGTGCCAGTTTGTTAGCCAGTACTCGTGGTGTAAAGAGAGAGGTCGATTAGGACTGAACAACACAGTGTATCTTACTTTCTAATGTTGATGCTATTCCTGTCATATTGCACAATCCTGTCCTTTCTTGTAAGTCAGCCTAAAATCTACCCCTCAGCTCAGCTCACACCAGCATTCTTCTGCTCCATCTTTTCATTTGATCATCTCACGCTATTTCCGTTCAAGTTAGGAATCTAGAGAGAAGACAATTAGTTGATGTGATTCTTTTATATATTTGTTTAACATGATTATCGTACATCAACGTCGAAATTACAAACATTCAAAATGACAAATCTGTGAAGAAAAAACTTCCACTGCTTCCTTGAAACTGCATAAATTATGTACATGTATTATGTACATTTTTGCATGACCGCAAACACCGGAGATGTGAAAGTTCTCAAAGATTCAAGCCCTTGCTGAAAAACTGCTGAAAAACTTTCAAATTATGAAAACGTTTGTCCTAAATTCAGAAAGTGAGATTGAAAATATAGATATTTCTGTAGTATCTGTTATTTTCTCTCGATAACTTGAAAATACTTTTAACATAATTGTCTTGCCTCAACTTGTCACTCTTTCACAGATTTCTCTCAGGATTAACAAATTCGTGTGTCTATAGTGTGGAATAGTATTATGTATGTCAGTTATGATTGTTTACAGGCTGTTGTGTTGGAAGGCAAGTACTGGAAAAGGACGCTGGATACAGTGGTCCTAGAGTACAAACGATGGAGGTCTTTCTTCAAAGAGAAGAACAGTAGAGACCCATTTGACAATGATTTACTTGAGTTGAAAAATGTAAGTTATGCCTCAGTATCTGCAAAGGGTTAACCATGACAAAAATTCAGCATAAAATTCTAAAGCATATCACCTGTGTTGACGATCAATGTTATTTTTGACAATGGTCGCATTTCTATATACACCAACTAGGTATTTGACACAAAGACTTCTTAAAGACTATCTCCTTTTTTCAAACACCAAATATTGCATATTAATAAGCTCATTTGCATAATCAGTAGGTTTTTTTTTCCAAACTTCACAATTGATAAATTTTATTGAAAATTTTAACTTTTGAGTTGTAGAATAGGTAGAGAATTAGTTAATTGATTCGCTATTAATGTTTCAGCGATAAAATCGACCGTTTAATGTAATCTATGGTTACTTTTTCACTCAGCATGTGGAATATTATGCCATGAAAGAGTTAGAGGGCGGTAGACAGACTGCACCTGTAGCCCAACCTGCACCATCACCAATGATAATAGACAATGATGACATACTGAATGATTTCAGTGATACCCTCTTCTCAAGTCTTTCAAACCAACCATTTATGTTTCCAAATCCAAGAGAAATAGGTATGTTTTATTTATGTACATGTATGTATGTATGTATGTATGTGTGTATGTGTGTGTGTGAGTGTATGTATGTATGTATGTATGTATGTATGCATGTATGTATGTATGTATGTATGTATGTATGTGTGTATACAGTATGTATGTATGTATGTATGTATGTATGTATGTATGTATGTATGTATGTATGTATGTATGTAGGTATGTATGTGTGTGTGTATGTATTTATTTATTTGTTTATTTAATTTGATTTACTTTTTTATTTATTTATTTATCAATTTAGTTAAATGCATTGACTATGTTGACTTCTCTTCCACCTGTTGATTTTCCTTTTCACACTTCCATTCCTTTTCACACCTGTCTTTTGTGAGTAACTTTTCACACCCTAGCTTTCTTATAGATACATTTTATCTTCCAGCTGTTCTCACAGCTGCTGATGTGGAGATGCTGTATTAGTGTACAGGGCAAAACCTACTTAGCATTCTTGAAAACCTTTCCTTTTGAGTTCTGACTGTTCAGTTTTCATTTATATTTTTATTGACTTTGTCTAAACTAGATAAACTGTTGAGCTGAGATTCTTCTAGCACAGTGTTATGACAAGTAAAATATATGCAGTTCACATTATGTGGAGGTCTTTAATAATCTTTACTCTGTTTACTATTTTTATCCAGCAAAGGGTAAAAATACAAACAACATAATGGAAGTTGTAGTCTAGCTGCCAGAACTTCAGGCTTTCTTTTGATATTACAAGCGATTGGACGTTGCTTTGCATCAGAAAGGTGCAATCAAGGATGTCTATTATGTATATGGAAGTTTTTGCTAAAAGACAAAACATTTGTAATGTTAGGAATAGTTTTTGAGAACAAAATAATGATACAATTCACATGATTCAAGATGTTTTTGTTATCTTGACAGCACATGCAGGTAACGCTGACATGATTCAGCCTGGTTTAGTGCAACTACAACCGAACTTAGACGAAGACTTCATGGATACCACATTTGAACCATTGCAAGGTAACTGGAAAGCCATCCAACAAATTATTTTTTTTTACATACTTGCAGAAAGTGTTCATTCTGATGGATGAACAACACTTTCTATCATGGTTGCTATGCAGAAATAGTGTATGAAAAAAAATAAAACTTTTAGAGAGAGAAAATTAGTTTTCATATACCACCAAAATTAAAAAAATTCAGAAGTTTAACATGTCTATAACTATTCAAAAGAAATTTGATTAATCTTTCTCGTTCTACTTTGTTGTTTTATTTGTAGAATTCCTTGAAAAAGTTCAAAACAGTGCATCGCAAGCTCCACCTGGTACATTCGTATTTATGGGCAACAACAGTAGTTTCCTTCAAGACATTACCAGCAATTCACAGCCCTTACAGGTAACTAACTTTCTTGGTAGATTTCATGTTGTGATTGAGACAGGTTATGTACAGTGCTTGGTTTGTACAATAGAAAATGATATGGATCTTGTCAGTCAGCATGGACTAAACTTTACACTAGTTCCTAATTAAGGACAGTTCTATCCAGTTCTAGCCTAGTCTTGATGTTGTTCATGGTTTTGAATTATAAGATCTCTCTTCTTACCCATCTAGCTCAATGAGAAATCATGAAGCAAAAAATTTTCATACAAATGAGTAAACCCCCACCTGTTAGAATGATGTAAACAGTGTAGAAGAAGTGTCCTGTTCTGACAAATGTACATCCCCTAATACCAAAGTATAGCGTTTTCTGTATGTACCACAATCATTTATACTAAATTATAGCGTCCATGTCAAATGTAAAAGTATACTGTTTCATTTACTAATTGGCCATATTAGAAAGGCCACATGCTAGGCTTGTATATGCATTGTCATTACATCCATACATAATGAATGATTCATCCTGAATTTACTCTCAAATAATATTAGTCATGCATTGACTTTGATGACATTATCGAGTTCTACTAGCCAGTTTCACTGAGCAGGTGTGTTACCTTGTTAGCTGTCATTTACTGCACTGTTGTGTTATATCATTATAACAATGTAACAACAGCACAGTGAACCGGCTAGAGTTCTGCCTGGTGTTAAACCAAAGATCTAATTTCCTATAGTAGTGAAGTGAAAGTTGAGACTGGTACCAGTCCCTTGGGATATTTTGTTTTGTTTCATAATCTTCAAATGTTTTGAATTTGTCACTCATTTCATATTTTGTAAAGGATAAGGTGGTCAACTTCTTTTTTTTTTAATCCCAGTTACTTGTAGTCTCCCAATTATGGGCTTACTGTTTACCCGACTGTTTGCAATCACTCACTCAGGTCACTATTTCACAAAAAAAACAAACACAATTGTACTTTTAAAAAAGTATTCAAGTCTAGAATGAAAACGGCCAGAGACTTGAACAAGTAAAAGTTGTGTGTAGCACTTTAGTGTTTTGCTTAGTCTGTGAGATACAGGCATCCGTGCCATGCTATCAGCCAGCATCATTAAGAAGCCTGATATGGCTGAACAACACAACGCATCTTACGGTCTATGTTTTCCTGAGGTTGGAAAACTTTGGTAACAGAAAAAAGGGAAACAGGTAACACCAGTCATCATTTCCCATATGGAGTACTACTTACTGTCAGTTAACTGGGGAACTGAGTCTGTAATGTGATGCAAGAACTTTTGTTTAGAAAACTGAATTTATATTATGCTATGAACGGTTATGCTAGGACAATGCCTGAGTAAATTCACTGTGTTGTTGTTTTACTTCATACAGTTGGCTGGGAACAGCAGTAATCTGGGCTTCCAAGATCCTTCACTGACGCAGCAAATGAATGTACAAGATGCTTTTAGTCAAATAACTGCTGCACCACCGCAGCAACAGCAACAACAAGTACAGCAACAGGAACAAGTCCAACAGTCGATTTCCCAACCTTGTTCTCCGGTCACCTCTGTACCACAACATATTCTTACCACACCAATGTCAATCCCATCTTCATTTATCTCTGGAAGTGCTTTAAGTGATCATTCATCTATGGGAGCTAGTCCACCGACAAATCTGACAGCAACGCTTGCAGGAAATTTCCATATTCAACAACTGGCAGCTCAACTGGCAGGACAGCAAGCACTCCAAGTTAATCAACAACCATCACAGGCATCATCGTTACAATTGAAGCCTGCTACTTTCACCGTGGTAACAACACAGGCACAAAATCTTTTGCCACAGACTACTATGTTGCCACCACAAAATAAAACGACCCTGCAACCTGGTCAAATTTTGAATCAACAGTCACAGCAACCTCAACAGGTTACCTTAGGAAACTTTACTTTAGGACAACAACAACAACAACAACCACAACAGCAAGCACCGCAAGGACTATCTTTTGGTCAGCAGAATCAGGCAATTACTCTGTTACAGCAAGCTATTGAACTTGCTGGACAAACTCAGACATTTTCACATGTGCAGCCACAGCCACAACAGAATTTTTCACGTCCAGAAAAGAAACCCCTTGTTAGTGAGCTCCTTGCTCAAACCAGGACTCAGAAAGTATCCCAGCAGAGCCAAGTGACATTACAACAACCTAGTCAATTGACACAGCCTTTAACACAAACTGTACCAGTGTCCACTTCATTACAGCAGCAACAACAGACACTGGGTGTGCAAACGGTGCTGCAGACAGCGCAGTTACCTGCAGTCAGTGTGCAACAACAGCCTGCCGTCACCCTGCAACAGTCAGGAATCACTGCAGGTTTGCTGCAGCAACCATTTCAAACAGCACTTGTTACGACTTCTGCAGTTGTGTTGCCAACCATCAGTAAACAGACTACAACAGGTAGTAGGATTCTACAAGGAAGCAGTTTGTCATCCGGTGCTAAAGCTAAAACGACGCCACCACGACTAAAACAACCAATGAAAATAGCACCAGCACCAGCACCACCGTCAATCACCACTATTCCAATGTCAACAGCTACGATGACGACGACAGCAAGTACAAGGATACCATGTATAACAACAACAGCTGCAAACACAAGCAGTGCTTTCCTTACACAGTTACTGACTACAGGTGAGTTCACGGCTCTATTGCACTGAACACTCTTTCCTGTGTATAGAATACAGAATACAAATAGTGCTTCGTTAGTATAACTAATACTACGAACAACATGTAAGTTAGAAGTTTATACCCACAGCTTTGTAGTTTATCATGTCGGCAAACAGCTGCACAGAATACAGGATTACTTACCACAGAACCAGTAATGTAGAAGGGATTGTTGTGACATAGAATGGCCAGGGTATATAATTCATATTTTCCATTGATTAGTCACAATTCCCATGATGCAACATTCAACATGGCAGGTTTGCAAGCTCCCTATTGTATGGCTTTATGATTGATCAGTTTGTCTTTTATATTGCGAACAGAGACATTGAAATGTGTAAATACATCCACAGGTACATATCCAGGACAGCAAAACATACCAGTAGCATTACATACACTTCCAACAGCAGCTACTCCCACTGCAGTAGTAGGTACATCTGGTACAACAAGTACTGCAGTACTTTTACAACCTATCAAATCAGAGTTCTCAACCGGTAACACACCCTGTGCATTGACAGCATCTAATTTATCGTCAACACTATCGTCAGGACAACAAGGCCTTGTCATCTCTGTAAGTAATTACCAATTCTTTGTAAAATTCCAATGTTGAAGTGCCTGGAATATGAAAACACAAAAGAATGCAGATTTTAGGAATGTTTGCCGCAATGCTGAATGCTGGGCTATACTGTTGACAGTTCTTTGTCATTGATAATATATTCATGCCCATGTGTGTGTGATAATGATAACTGCAAGATGATTTACACAGTATCGATTCGATCAGAAACAAATAACATTCTTGCTTTCTTTTAGTAGTGAACAGTGTTAGTATAAATGCAGAACTGATGTAATAGAGACAGAATAATGTGTGTGTGTTAAAAAGAGACCAGAATTGTTCCTGAAATATGTACTTTCTTACCCGTTATTCTACTTATAACTTGTGGACGCTGACAATGATGATTACGTCCAACAAAATATGTATAAATTTGATGACTATCTTGACTGTGTTAGTTACTCATTCTCT
The DNA here is from genome assembly GCF_964340395.1 of Glandiceps talaboti. Taxonomy (NCBI): domain Eukaryota; kingdom Metazoa; phylum Hemichordata; class Enteropneusta; family Spengelidae; genus Glandiceps; species Glandiceps talaboti. Next base: position 7,779,309 of record NC_135566.1, read on the forward strand.
AATAGAATGGTGTATATCACTTACTATGTTTCTCTAAGGTCAGTAGTCACTGATTACTGTAGTTTGAAAACTCTTAGTTTTCATGATGTACACTATTTGTATAATTCACAGACTGGAGGAAATCAGTTGGGTGATTTATCAAGTGGATTGCTTGTCGCTGAGAGGACTCTAACCGAGGCTAGTTCTACCAACCAAGTGAATGTGAAGTGTAGTTCCTCCATTACAAATGCTAACACCATTACGACTGCCACACCCCCATCGCCATCCACTGTCAAAGGTATGTAGTGATCACTTTTCCTAGGTAGAGTATGTCACATAATCTTTTTAGATACTATAGCATTCCTTATTGAACCACCTGGTGAGTCTGATCACCTCCACAACTTGAGTGATTTTTGACCATCTGCCATGTCAGTGCTTATATGCAAATTAGCATAATATACTGCATGTAACTTAGGAACATTACATTGTCCAAATTGATTGACTAATGGTCAAAGTTTCAGATAGATTGGTGAATGGGTAGCTGTGACATGCTTACAATATGACTATTCCATCCTGTTTTGTTAACACAGGTGCTCTCCTACAAGAGACTTCACCATCAATTGGTACATCCACCAACATTTTCAGTAGTACTGCATCACCAACTCCAACATCAGCAATCACATTAGATGCAGAGGTAAGGTCGTTGTATTTGATTCAGGTAACATCATGGCATCTCAAACTCCAACATCAACAATCCCACAGGGTTCCAACATCAACAATCCCACAGGGTTCCAACATCAACAATCCCACAGGGTTCCAACATCAACAATCCCACAGGGCTCCAACATCAACAATCACACTGGGTAACTTGTGTTTTTGATAGCTGCTTTGGATAGTGGTAACACAGCCCCAGTTCCAACTTCTACAATCACACAAGATTCATTTTGACTGTTGTGATTTGGACTAAACATTAAAGTTCAGTAATCATGCAGGATCTCTGACCATGTCTATGCCTATAGTTCACAATAACTCAAGATGACCATTAAAATGTAAACATCTTTGTTATGTAAATGAGCGTGTCTGTGAACCAGATGACTCACATATTTAATATGTAAATTATGTGTCTTCTTCATTCCAATGAATGCCATTCCCAGATGATACCCAGATTGATATGTAAATTTGCTCAAGCATTCAAGAATTTGGAACCTTTTTAGCCACACCTTTGACCCAGGTGATTTAACCTGTAATATGTAAATTATCAATTATTGAAGTTATTCTAATAGAAGTAGAAGAGCTCTGTGAGACTATTCAATGTTTTGACTAGTATGTCCCTATGTGCAGTGTAAATTTCAATATCGTGGGTAATTTAAACAATCTATCAAATAACTTTACATGTAAAACTCTGTGGTGACAATTCCATCTTCAACAAAGGAAAGCAAACCTTGTGTGAATACTGAAATGTCTCAACAGTTCAGGAGATGTTAAACATTTCATGATTGTTAAATTTATGAATGTTATGTAACTATATATTTTTTGTTTTTTTTTACAGCTACCTGACGTTAAAATTGATGATGATGACGATGACGACAGTAGGGTAAATACACTTTAGTAATGTTGTTTGTTAACCATGAAATCATATCAAATATAGCATGTAGCCAGTGTTTTATTTAAGGGCGGTAAGTAGGTAAAATCTACCGGGGTTCCCACATCATTTTACCAGGGTTCCCCACCTAAATTATGATACATTGCATTCGAAGCACTACCAGTTTTACCTCTTTCCCCCTTTCTGTTACCGGGGTTCCCAAACCTTCGCAAAAACACTGATGTAGCTATGCGATGTACATTGTATTGATAACAATGATAGAGAGGATTGCTATACTATGATAGTGTTGTTAGTCTATACTTTGAATGGCAGTGACATCATACATTGTGTCTTGGGAAGGTTGTGTAATATTACAATTAGTTCTCTTTTTACGGAAACTATTGGTGAAGCAACTGCATGACTGTACAATGCAAGTTCTCAGGACAAACATATATCACAGTCTCACCATGACAGTTGTTACTTAGATTTAATCACTAGTAAAGGCATTATTGGACAATGTTGGTGCTAAATGGGCTGCCCCATAGATCAGACTTACATGCAGGGATGAAGTTATTGTAGTCAATATTCTTGAAATTTTTGTCATGTTAACTCTTATATTCAAGGTAATACATGTACCTGAATGCATGATAATGTGGTTGATTACAGTGCATGACACTAGAACAGTATCGCCCATATCTAAAAATATTCACTTTGTAGATTCTTAATTCATGAATGTTTTGATTTGTGTTTGGTTACAGTACACAGATACCAGGAGAGTATCACACATATCTGCTGAACAGAAAAGGAGAGTCAATATTAAGGTGAAGTATTATTTTCAATAAAAAAAATGTTCAATCTCAGACAGTTTGTATGTTGATAATCCAACAATCCCAGTAAGTGTCAAACACCATGCTGTCTTAACAATGTCTCCGTTAGGAATATCCAAGATAATTGGCAGGAAGGGGAAAGCTTATATTACCCATGGGGAATATATGACAACAAATAATACATTGTCAAATTAAAATATTTGCAAGATACTCTCTCTACTAAAGTGAAAATCACAATTATGAAAATATATTGTGCTTTCCATCGTGCAAACATCACTCAGCATGAAATGAAAATATTTGATACAGCCCTTGATAGATGCTTGTACCTTCGAATCAGGATGTATCTACCTTTCTCGCATTACCTTACTCAAGCACTAACACCTATATTGGGACATTAATTAATGATATTGTGTTATTGATGTTCACCTTTCAGGCTGGATTTGACACATTACAAAGTTTAATTCCGGCGCTAAGTCAGAATCCCAGCCAGAAAGTCAGCAAAGCATCCATGTTACAGAAAGGTAAGGATGTCAGAAGTTGGTGGGTGACACATGAACTACTACAACCAGTAACACACCATTGTACTTTTTACAACCCTTAACACTCAAGTAAAGCAATTTCACTGTTACAACCTGTAATACCCAAGTATAGCAATTCCACTGTTACGTGTAACATCCCTTTGTACTTTTACAACCTTTAACACCCAAGTAAAGCAATTCCACAATGTGCCACTCTTGTTTACAATGCACATATAAAAAGTATAGATTCAACTGCTCTAATAACAAAATGATAAACCTAGTATGTAGCCCTAGTCCTGACTATCAATCTTGAATTTTTTATGTAACCAGACCCCAAATAAAAGACGAGGGCTTCATGGACTTGTATCTAATTTGCATATTATAGTAACACATCCTGATGTGCAGAAAATCCCAGTGGCTCTATGAAAGGAATTTATCTAAAATCACTCAAAGAAACAGAAATATAAATGTCCAGAGCGATAACTCATATATTGTGTTATTCCATATACTGTGAAAGTTACATATTTCAAATTATATGTACATGTAATATATTGGTATATATGTATTGTGTTTCACTACAGCTGTAGAGTATACCACAAAGTTAAAAGAACAAAGAGCTCGCACAGTAGAAGAAGCATCTGTTTTGAAAAAAGAGATAGAGGCACTCAATGCTGCAATCAAGTAAGTTATGCGGTCTCTAGTCGGTCGTTAATCATCAACTTATCATAAACTTTGAAGTGTTGACTGTAATGTGGCATGTATTCAGTTTAGCATTGGCAAGTAATGATTTCCAACTCAATGAAGAAAAATATTGGGGAATAATATAATTATACCTCCTTAGTCATAATTTGTTTAGAATCTGGAATATTTTGACTCATTTCGAGAACTGCACAACCATTGACATGTGTTGTTGTGACATAGAATCACCAGGGTATAAAACCCATATTTTTTGTTTGAACATACTCAACTTTGTGTGTGTGTGATAAAGGTTAAGTTATCCTTCTTATTTGAAATCTGAGTAATTGATATTAATATTGTCATCACTTGTTTCACAGCAACACACAAGCACAGTTACCAGCCACTGGTGTGCCGGTTACTAAGCAACGCTTTGACCAGATGAGTGCTATGTTTGATGACTATGTCAGGACAAGAACTAGTCAAAATTGGAAATTCTGGATTGTATCCTTTGTGTCATATTATTACCCCCACCCCCCACCACACACACACAATAACTTACGAGATAGTCAATTGCGTTTCCCTGGTAATCATTGTATTGAGCAAATACATGAACTGTATGATGTGTTGTATGTATGTGTTTACGTGCAGCTGTATGTGAATGTGTGTGCCATGTCTGTATGTAGACGTGATGTGAGTGTGTGTGTGTGTGTGTGTGTGTGTGTGTGTGTGTGTGTGTGTGTGTGCGTGTGTGTGTGTGTGTGTGTGTGTGTTTCTGTATGTGACGTGCATGTGCATGCAGGCATACATTCGTGTGTGTGCGTGTGCACATGACGTGTGTGCTTATGTGTGCAAGCATATTAACAGGCATACATGGATATATGTGTGCATGCATGTGTTATGGTTGTGTTTTTATCCTCGAGTGATGATAAATTGGATGTTATCAACCATTTACATGTTAGTCTGACTCTAGGATTAGTGAGATAATATTCTGTTAGAAATCTTTAACACATATACAGTTCAGTATCATAATCCGTCCACTGTTTGAGTCTTACAATGGTATGGTATCAACAGCTAGTATGGACGAGTTATGTCGGACAGTAACTGCTTGGGTAGATCAACACTGCTCACTCACAGCACTTAGACCAGGTGAGATCCTATTTAACAATAATCAATTCCTGTTACTTGAAATAGAAGTATACCACCTAGGCATGTCATAAAAATAATAATCATGCGATGTCTTGGTCGGCACCATGATTTCTGCTGTATGCACTACACATTGCTATGGGAGTGTGTGTGTGAGAATTAGTCAATATTTTTGTTCTGTTTTGACCTTCTAACATGAGATAAAATGCATCCAAGAATCTATTTCCTATATCAGAGATGAAATGACAGCTAAAACTATCAATCCAAATTGTTACTGACTTGAGACATCCTTTTATTTGTCAAAATAAATACATACATAAAACTTGTGTACTATTATATTCGTGTGTAGTTGTATGGGATAATCTAGACTGTTGATAGTCGCTTGCGCCTTTTTTCCCTACGTATTATCTAAACTTAAGTCGTTGCCGCGCTCCGATCTGGTGCAATACTACTATAATCGCATACTGATATTGAGGGCCGAAGGCCCGAGCCTTCGGCCCTCGATATCAGCATGCGATTATAGTAGTGTTGTGCCGGATCAGAGTTTAGATAAGACGTAGGGAAAAAAGGCGCGAACGTCTGTCGACAGTCTAGGGATAATCCTGAAGTGAATGTAACTTTGTCGTAGAGTTGACAGTTTTACAAGTGTAGGTTCTCTATGATCTTGATGTTATGACAATTCCTGGCTGCAACCAACAATTGTGTTGTAGAATCATTCATTCATGGCATTTGTCTAATTGTGATGCTACAGGTCTCCCAGCTACCACTAATTATTATATAAGTAAGTAAGTAAGCTCAATAGCATATTACAATCAAAATACATGGTTTCCTAACATATTGATTCATCGTATGAAACAACAGTAACACAGAAAGTTCTTACAGAAGTAGACTTGGTCTCATTCACTTGGGAAAAGAGTTTGTGATTCGTCATTGATCTCTTTAGAGTAGAGAAGAGAGATGTTTCAATTTTGTGTTTATTTTACAGCTGTGTTGGCATCACTACGGCAACTGAGTACAACAACATCCATTCTGTCAGACCCATCCCAAGTACCAGAACAAGCTGCTCAAGCTGTCAACAAGAAAATGAACACAGGCGGTCACCAATAGCAACAGGCAGTACCCCCTTCTGAAAGAACGGCGGTCACCAATAGCAACAGGCAGTACCCCTTAGCGGAAAGAAAGAATACAAATGTACATATACAAGTGTTCATCAGACAAGACCCCCTAACTCTGAGCTTAGAAGTTACCAACAAACAGATTTTGGGTCCTTAGCTTTGAGCAAATACAGAATAAGTATGGCTGGCTGACAATGGCTACAGACACTACCCTGTATCCATAGCAACTTCTATCATAGCTAGCCTGTGTTATAGTGTACATAAGCATATATTTCTTGAAATCTAGTGTTCCTCCGCAAATAACGCACAAGTTGCCACAAGTAGATTTCGCACCAGTTTTAGAGTGAAAATGTGATGTCTTGCACTTTTGTCGTAGGACACTTTGGAGGGTTCATGTGAGGAGCATTTCAAACCTTTAGTGCAGGAGATAAATGAATGATGCTGTTTATTCTATTATTTCATTATTTTGTGGAAAAAATATCAAGATATTTCTATATGTGCAGTAAAACTATTTTGCATAATTAATATGGATTTTGTAACTGAGTAGTTTCCATGGTATATTGTGCCTTTTTTTCAAACGGCCACTTTGCCATCCACATATTATATAGAAATATATTTGTAATATCGTTTTGTCTTTCTCTTAGTTGTTTCCATGATGAGGAAGTCAGATTGCTTACCATAACTACCTGTATTACTTAGTCATTATTTAGTCTCCTAGGGGTGCCTCTTTGGAACCTTTAAGTGATTTGAAATGAGAAAGTAAAGAGATGTGAAAATGATAGTTGTAAAGTGCTGTTGAGTAAACTCTTACTCCTACCCAACACGGATGGTATTGGGTTGTCGGTGGATGAGTGGTTGGTTACCTTGTGTGCTTCTTACCACTGCAGTCTAGGTTTGAACTCACCACAGTGCCGGGTTGGTTTATTTAAAGATCAACCTGGCCTGTGTGTTAGAAGGGTGATGTGCTCACTTTTACCCTACTTGTGCATGTTTGTCCCAAGTTCTCTGGTGTTCTCCTGCTCCAACACTAGGACACTGCAGAAGTGACGACCAGCCATCAATATCAAAGTGAAGATTTGGATCAATGAAGTATTGTACTAAAGGGCTACGTTTCAATCCCAGGTCATCATCGTATGAGTGTTATTTTAATAAGGATTACACAGGTTTATTCTGTTGTTCTGTTGCTCTGCCAAACAATCCTCATTCACACCTATATTGTAATAGTAATGTGAAGTGGACCTTTCATCATATAGTCCATTTTCTAATAATGTACACTTTATCACAGAAGTTTGAGTATGAACGTTCACTGTGCATTTAGTATTGTAGGTTGTAAACATCCATAAAATTGAACCAGTTGTGAAAGAATTGATGAACATTACACAGCTGGTTATGTTTCTTGACTCTTTCAGTGTCACTGATATAAAGGTGTAGAAAACAACAAATCATAATTTGTCGAATTGTCAAACAACTGATTGACAATTATGAAAAAAAATAGCAAGAATTAAACCCAGTCTATGATATATAAGTTTTACAGAAACTTTGAGCTTTACTTCATCAGGAGTTGAAGATATTGATTAATTTGGAAATTAGATTGCAAGATATGTTGTGTTGACGACCTCCGCTAACAACTGACTTGGGAGAGATTGACCGATGTGTGAAGGTGTACTGCCACGGCGTACTTTACAGACTGTTTGGAAATCAAAACACATAACAAACACTTCCTGGATTGATTCAGTGAATAATTCAAGAAGTTCAAATATCAAATTGAGAAGAAGAAGATGATGATGGTGACGGCGATGACATAAACAAGGACGGTGATGTTTGATATATCGTAAGACTATCAAAAACATTGTCTTTTGATGACCATTTTCCTTAATAGTACAGGCATTCTTATTTTTACATAACAACTAGTAGTCTATAGGAGATAAGTTTTCCTCATGTACCGGTTTCTGTAGCAACCACTGTAAATACTTGACGATCTCAATGATCAGTCTTCAAATTATAAATCATTTCTAGTTGACCAAAGTAGAATTCATTATAATGTTGTGATGATTGCACAGAAGAATTGATTAGTTAACAATGCAAATTTCTTGTCAAATGTGAACATTGAATGTATATTTACATTTTTTGGGGATGACTCTTTCTTTGGTTTTACACTTGATAGATTACTAGACACCACAAATGTACACTTTTTTTTCATAAAACTTGAAGAAATAAGTGGGTGTAAGTGAAAAATTTTGTATTTTACAATGCGCTTTAAAAGTCACACCACTGGATATATAGAGATTACAGTATTTCTATTAACCTTGAGATAGAGGATATGTAGAGGTCATAGGTCGTAGGTTAGAGTTCAATGACATGAAAACACGATGAAATGTGTATCGTCCGTGTATTAATTTCATAATCTCTTGATAGAAGTTCATCACTTTTCAACCATATTTGTCAAGAAATATTACTCCTTTATCCCTATATGTTTAGAATAGGAGTTAGTTTGACAACAACATAACACTTTTTTAAACAAAAAAAAATAGCATTGCACAGCAACAATGTTTTAGAAAAGGGGGGTTTCACTAAAAACTTAAAAGTCACTGAATTATTTGTAAAAGAAATTTACACTACTCTGTATTTCATGTATTTGCTCAACTGAACCATGATGCTGTAAAGTTGTCCTCCAAAACACAACACATACATGAAATTATGCAGCTTGAATAACCAAGGGACTCTGACTGCAATCTGCCCATCATCCCCTAGGCCCTGAACTGTTTTATGTGATGGTTGTATGTGTTAGCACGCCCTCAAACATTACAATTTGTCATTATCCAGTAACAAATTGACCAATCATTGAGTTCCTTTTATACTATCCATGTCAACTGTTTTTTTTCCAACATGGCTGCCTCTAGCACTGAAATTGACATGGAAGTGGTTGAAAAGTACTTTGATATCAAAATGTTGACACAGCTCAAGAAGTGAAAACGAGTGGCCACAATTTAGGCAGTGTTTGAGAGTCACAATCGACTGATATTGGTGTGGTCATCAGTAAAACCAGTAAACATATCGAGGCACCCACTTGGGTCACGGAATTGTCAATGGTAGCCAATCACAGAAACTGTTAAGAGGTTTGCTAACATATACAACAAAATAAGACAAGAAGAAAATAGTTCGAGGACAGACAATATTGCTGTTGGAACCCTTAATAATTATTTAATGATGCAAATAGTAAGCCAAAAGGCTAGAGATATGAGTACAGTTGTTGGAGTACAAGGCATGAAATGGGTAACATTTAAATGAATGTTTTAATTTTACACTTGTGACAAATTGGACTGGAAAGTTATCTTGTATTGGTTATATGTTTCAGTTTACCAACCATGAGACTACTCACCCTCGCTTTTTGGCCACCAAATTCCATATTTATTATTTTTTCATTTAGATAGATATAAAATCTATAGCAGAAGATTTTTGATAAGTTAAAATTGGAGACTGGAGTGGCAGTAAACAAGTGTACATACTAGAGTCCTGTAAGATACAGTGAGTGTATCCAGTGTTTTGCATATTGCTGTGTATGTGTGTGTGTGTGTGTGTGTGTGTGAGAGAGAGAGAGAGTGTGTGTGTGTGTGTGTGTTACTTTTGATAGTTTTTTGTTCAAAGTTTTACTTAGAAGACAACAGATTTGATGCTAACAGAATGTGAGTAAGGTGAGAATATTTGAGAGACTTTTGTTGACACGTGACTGATGTTGTAGTTAGATTAGTCTGCCCACAAGACGAGGCAAGTTAGTAGATTTTACACTTGTCCAGCTGCTGATGTATATATTGATATGTTGAAGTTTTTTTGGAAACCAATGAGGCACTACGTCACAGTTTTGTTGTTAATCACGTGTCCATTTATACAGAAGTCGAAATAAGGAGAGTAGGTTGTTTCAGACAAAAAAAAATGTCTGCCATATCATCTGTTGTCAAGTTCATTTTATTTATTTTACTTATGCTGGGATGTTTCCTGCCATATCACAATGATTATACAATCTTTGACAAATTAGTTAGGAGTTGAGATATATGTAATGATCTAACTAGCCATCCTGAATTTTTTTTTTTGATCACCGAAAAATTATTGTAAAAAACATTTACCTTGTATCACTTATCCATTCAGACGTTATTCTGCCAGTGAACAGGTCAAAGGTCACTTACTTTCGTAGGACAATACTATTTTAAGAAAAAGTATTGCAATGTTTGCCTTAAATTTTGACAGAAAAAATAGTTTTTTGAGAGTTCTCTTTTTACAATTGTGATCTGGTTTTTTCTTCATGTACATGTATCACAAATAATTGTTAAGAAGAGTGTTAGAATTTCAAATTAGTTTTAAAAAATGAAGTTGAACAATAAGGAACTGCCATCACCAGAATGTAGATGTAGTTTGTTTTTCATATGGAGATATGATATGATATGATATGATATGATATATGATATGATATGATATGATATGATATATGATATGATATGATATGATATATGATATGATATATGATGTGATGTGATGCAATGAGTCTCTCCTAAACTTGTATCATATCAAATCATATCATATCATATATCAATATATCATATATGATATGACATGATTTGATATGATATATATGATTTATGTTTAGGAGAGACTCGTTGCATTATGCCATTGAATGCTTTGTAAACCATTTATAAAATTCATTATTATTAAAATCTGTGATCAATAAATTTAGAGTGTGTCTTTGTTGTATTGTTGTCTCCTCACCCCCCCCCCCCTTACAGCCCCCACCACCACCACCACTGCTATTATCAACATACACACCTGCATGTACATGCATACTATACTAGTATCTGTTGTCGAGTTTGTGTATGCCAGGCTTAGATTTCAACATCATGTAACCCCCACCCCCACCCCCACCCCCACCCCAGTATAGCTGGTGCAGGAAAGCAGTTGTCAACTCAAATTTTTTGTGCAAGACATTTCACTGAAGGTAATAGGCACTTAGGGGTCATGAATATTCATTGTTCACCTATTGCATAAACATTTCTGATTACTCCCATGATGCAATATGGCCCACAGTAAAAATCCCCAAATGAGGGACAACTTCAACTTGATGCTTCTCTGACATCACTTGTAATGTAGGTGATGTACAAACTATAACATGACTCCAGAAACTAAAGTTCATGAAATTTTCTAGTGGCATTTATGGACAAATTCAGAAGTGCTACTGGTATGGTAAAGTGTGTGTGTGTGTGTGTGTGTGCATGAGTGAATGTCAGTGTATGAACAACTTGATCAAAAGTTTTAAAATTGTATTTATTGTAGAAGGCCCAGCCCTATGCATGGTTTTATTTCTAACTCATGATAGATATGTCTGGATTCAAAGTCCTGTTGATTTGGGCAAGATTTGTTTCCCCTACTTTTCTGTAAGGTGGCCATATGGATGGCAAATGGGTATTTATTTTTGGATTTTTAAGAATGAAACAACTTTACTCTTTTCTTCTACATTGAAAACAATGTGAAACAACATAGCCCAAGTCTTGTTTGTAACTCAAAGTATTGCACCCCAAAAAAAAGAACAATTTTGAAGACATTGCCACTTTAATACTAGGTTATTCATAATTCATATAGTATTTGTACTTTTGTCTTTTCTGTCTTTTTAAACAGCATGCAATACATGTCGCTATTTTTGGTGATCCTTTTTATCTGTTACCCCCTCACCGACAAGTGCAACTTTTTGATAGTCTTCGTTTTTACAGTGATGTGTTTCTTTCGTAGAGGGCGGGATTTATCACCATTGACAAACAGCCACAGTAGAGTCCGACATCCTGATTTAAGTCAGACTTTTCGCTCGTACGTATTATTCATAGCCCACAAATTGGTCCCTGACCCTGTGCATGATGAAATGTGAATTGTAATTTTGACGATTCCGCTTTATAAATCCTATTCTAGCCTATAAGAACCGACCTTCTACTGGTGACCTTGTCCGACCCAGGCCGATCAATAAGTGTCACCTAGCTACCAGCCACTAACAATACGTGCATTGAATAGTCGTGCCTATTATGGCATGCTGCCATGCACGTCGCTTTACATTGTTATGCTGTTAGTAGTAAGGTATACAACATAACCGGTAACCCATCGTTAACGTTGCAATCATGGGCTGTGGTCCGAGCTCAACGAACGGGTCCATCAATGATAAAGACACCAGCGAAACATGGCGCAGCGACGAAGTCGAACCTGGACGTGAACAACCCGTAGATGTAGTAGGCAGTACACCAAACGACGACGAAGCATTGAATCTTGGAGTGGCATCGGTACGTTTATAGTGATCAATCTTGATGGGTGCGATATTTGATCAACTTGTTGCATGTACTGTTTAAGTCAAATGACAGGGGTTTGTATGAAATGGTTCGTATGTAGAGAACGACTTAGACCGAGATCTTTGAGAAATGAGGTTGCCATTTTAATAGCATAAGTTGTGATTGAAAAGTGTTGACACTTTCACTTTGTAGCGCTTGCAGAAGGTACGGTACGTGCGTAGTGATACGAACTCGATTCTGATGTTGTTTCTTCACTACTGCAATTCCAAAATATTGTTACAGTGCGTGAATGAAGACTAACGTGACAACACTCAGAATCAACCGCAGTAATCACTCCGTCTGCAAGTATGACTACACTTTCACATACTGATAATGTGTTACCATGGGTGTATTATGGCAGTGCCAATGTTATACACAGTGACATACAACAGGTACTTCAGAATACATTGTACGCGTTATACAAAGGGATCTACAGATAGCTTTCACAATACAATGTTCGCTGGGAATAAGAAATTCATTATGTACAAACAATCATTCATATAAAACATCAAAACTCAAGGTTTGACCCTTATAGTGACACCATTAATTACCTCCACCTTCAATTTGAATTACAGAAACATTAGACGATACTTAATTCTAATCTTGAAAATTGATTTTTCACTTAAAATATTTATGCTGTGCGCAAACTTTAAGGTCAGATCACTGTATCAATAAAATGTGAAAGGTAATGAGAGTAATTACGTCATTTCAAGAGAAAGAGGAACCTAAAGAACAAAAAAAATATATAGAATCTGGCATTGTAAAGTATTCAAGTGTGCTGTTTGATGCCATTTGAAACAAAGGACACCCTTGCAGAGACAAGTCGAGCTTGTAATTCCCCTACTAACACCTCAGAACAATACCCATTGCCAATCTGTTTCTTACTTGTCTGTGTGTACACTTATCAGCTGATCAGGAACAAATTATGAAGATAAAACATTTTTAAATAGATTCCTTGGATCAACCTGTCTACGTTGCTGATCTGTGTAAATGATAGCTCTCAATGTAGGCAGGAGCTACTTGTCCTCATAGGTCAGCTACGTAGACCAACTATATTATTATCAAGATTAGAATGTTCATTTATTAATTATGAGAAAAAAAAACATTCATGACTAATAAATCTGTTGATGTTGAAAAATATTGATAACAATTGACCTTCATTAGGGTCAAATATGAAGGTCAGGTTTATAAAATGTTTATTTGTTTGCTTTCTGTGATTTAAGTTTATTACACCAGAAGAAGAAAAAATATTCAACAGTTGCATAATAAAATAGCTGTAAATTTATAGATGATTGTGAATTTTACATTTTATAAAATTTTAACATCACTGATAACGGTCCAAGAGTAGAAGGGAAATTTGACAAGTAAACCTATATAAAAGCATAATTCAGGGACTTAGTCTCAGATATTAGTATAAGTTTTTTGTAAGAAAAGTTAACTGACAACAGTGTGCCCTCTATTATGATAGCCAAAATTTGTTGTTGTGAGTGACAAAATGAGAAAAACTGGGATTGCTTGTGAGTCGATCGCCACATAGTAAGAGATAGGGGAACACCAAATTTTGGTGTGTCACTAGAAATTGTGTGCGTCAGTGGCGTGTCAAATTGGCTTAGAGGGCGCACTGACTGTACTACATCTGATAAAAGAAGTCATTTTTGTTGTGTGTTTAGACGAAACACGCAAAAACTAACGGTGGTATAATAAATGTTTTTAAGTTTACCTATTTTTGTACTAGGATTGGGGAGACAAACTATTTTGACATACTTGATATTTTTTTCCTGTATTATGATCGGAACATATCGTACTGTTTATTCACAATGATTTCATGATTCAGTGATATTCCTCCCTTTTTCAGGACATAAAAGCAATCCGAGATTCTGTTATAAGTAGTGGTGTTTTATTTGAAGATAATGAATTCCCGGCTGACGAGTCTTCCCTTTTCTTCAGTGAATTTCATACAGAAGGAATAGTGTGGAAGAGACCAGGGGTAAGATTTATAAAAATCAATTTTGAGATTTTTAATTTTAGAATATCTGGTATTCAATTTTTTTTTACTTTGTATGATAAAATGTTAATGTTGCAATAAGGATGAGAAATGAGTGTTTATTTTTTTATTTTTAATCAATAAAACAACTTTACTGGTTTTTTTCTACTTGAAAACACGATGTGAAACACCATAGGCCATCCCAAGTTTATGTTTGTAAGTTGATATCAACACAAAACTAAAAAACAACAACTTTTGTTACAACTCCTGACATCAGACTGTTGACAAGTGAAACTTATTACAAACAGGGAAAGTAAACAACTGAATTGGATTAATAACACTTGGTACAGCATGTTGGAAGTACAGAGGCTTGTATTACATTTCATAGTTTGATAAGAACAGTTTTATGGCCTCTTTACATGAAATGCCAGGGGAACTGAAAATTGTTTGTGATTGTGAACTATTATGTTAGTGACCATTTTGATGTACATGTGAACAGATCCTTTAATCAAAAACAAAAAATTACAATTCTCACTAAATGAAAATGTGTCTGTCAAAATTTTATTGTATTCCAAATAGGAGATAACTGATGACCCAAGACTACTTGTAGATGGAGTTAGTCGTGATGATGTGGTGCAAGGTATTCTGGGAGATTGTTGGTTTTTATCATCATGTGCATCAATTGCGCAACACAAGAGATTTATGCAGAAGGTAATTATGTTATATACACAGTGTGTGTAGAGCAGGAACAGGTTGTAAATTCCTTGCTAATCATAAATGGATGTGTGTGAGTGTGTACGTGTGTATGTGTGTGTTTAATCCTGTATGTATGTGTGATTGTGTATGTGTGTGTGTGTGTGTGTGTGTGTATGTATGTATGTATGTATGTGTGTGTGTGTGTATGTATGTATGTATGTATGTATGTATGTATGTATGTATGTATGTATGTATGTATGTATGTATGTATGTATGTATGTATGTATGTATGTATGTATGTATGTATGCATGTACAACAACATAAGCATGCATGCATATATTCCTCAGTGTCACAATTTGGATGTACATGTATTTGTTGTATAAATGTGTGTATATTTCAGTATTTTAGCACGTGTTCGGAAATTTTGAAGTGATTGTTATGTTATGGTTTACTTTGCGTTTCAGGTTATCCCAGCTGATCAGTTTCTATGGAAGGACAATGAATACATTGGAATGTTTCATTTCAAATTCTGGCGTTTTGGTAAATGGGTGGACGTCATAGTTGACGATAGATTGCCTATCAAATATGATCAGTTGATATTTGCTAGATCCAATAACCAGAGTGAATTCTGGGTTGCATTGATTGAAAAAGCCTACGCAAAGTAAGTAAAATAGTGTGTTGTATTTGTTGGTGTTGGGTACCATCATTTACATATTTTTAGTGGCACAGATAAGGAAATGACATAGAAAATGTATATTACAAATACTGAGATAAACATATGAAATCATATTAAGATTATTATTCTTGTCATTCAAA